>NC_081372.1:3744372-3809372 GCF_030684315.1 Stegostoma tigrinum
CAACCCCACACCCCTCACACCAGGTCAGAGCCCGAGAGAGTGGCTCACTCACTCTAACCCTTCTGTACCTCCCAGTCTGCTCACCCCCTCACTCTCACACTCCCCAGTCGCTCTGCACCTCCCAGTGTGCTCACCCCCTCACTCTCACACTCCCCAGTCGCTCTGCACCTCCCAGTCTGCTCACCCCCTCACTCTCACACTCCCCAGTCGCTCTGCACCTCCCAGGCTGCTCACCCCCTCAGTCTCACACTCCCTAATCGGTCTGTACCTCCCAGTCTTCTCATGCCCCACTCACTCTCACTCCCTAACCCCTCTGTACCTCCCAGTCTGCTCCCCACTCACTCACTCCCAAATCACTCAGTATCTCCCAGTCTGCTCTCCCACACTCCTTAACCACTCTGTACCTCCCAGTCTGCTCACCCCCTCACTCTCACACTCCCTAATCGGTCTGTACCTCCCAGTGTGCTCCCCCCTCACTCTCACACTCCCTAATCGCTCTGTACCTCCCAGTCTGCTCACTCACCTCACTCTCACACGCCCTAATGTTCAGTATCTCTCAGCCTGCTCCCCTGCTCCCTTGCTCTGACACTCACTCTGACTATATCACCATCTCCTATTTGCTATTTTGTTCTTCTTTGCCTTTACCTTTAAATGAGTTTTTGCCCTTTGATATTACAAACAGCCCCCTTCCCTCACACTGTGTATTACCGTCACACTGTTTTGCTTGTTCACTGACTGCTACAAACAACAGAACTAAACTCTCAATGCCAATGCTATTAATTTTGCTGGATCCCTCAAACTGAAGGGACCTCCAGGGGTTCGAATTGTGAGGCTTCTCTCCAACACTGCTTCTGCTGTTCTTTATGTATTGGGTTCAGAACAGATTCTGATGGAGAACTCAAACTGATCCGTATTATCTCAATAATCACACATGCTTTCAAAAATCTCCGCAAGCTGTTCCGCTGAACCAGAAGGATTTTTCCAACAATCAGTGATTCATCATGGACTAGCTTTCAATCCCAGATTTATTGATTAAATCTTAAAGTCTATCAGCTGGCGTGGGTGGGATAGTGTCCATGTTTTAAATGAGTTACCCTGGACTGTGGGACTGAGTGGACATGAGCACATTTTTTAGATTGACAGGTCAGCTCCAGGCAATCCGCGGACTGTTCCATTCTGGAGTCGTCACAAGTTGATCTGACCACAGGGTTGGAACACAATGCAGAACAATGGAAAGGAACTACTTGTAATTACAGGAAATGTCTGTATGTTGGGCCATTAAAACTATTCCCCTGTGTAGGAACATCTTTGTAAGTGCAGACAGCCTTAAATCAGGCACTTAAATCTGCCCTCTCAGATTGGAGCGCTATTTGGAATGAATGGCCAGGATAATGCTTATTTCTCGCCCAAGATCACTTAGCCAGAGGGTGGAATCTCCAGCGTTGAGATTAATGCATTCGTTTTAAACAAAGGAATTCATTTAGGACACGAGGGTGCCCCTGGCTAGGCCAGCGTCTGTTACCTCCTGGTCCATAGGGCAGCTAGGGATGTGGAGTCACATGTAGGTCAGACCAGGTAAGGTATCCAGATGGGTTTTCCTCCCTGACAATTTCCAGATTTTTATTGAATTCAAATTCCACCATTTGATATGGTGGGATTTGAGCCTCAGCCTCTGTACCTTCCAGTCTTCTCCCCCACCTCACTCTCACACTCCCTAATTGCTCAGTATCTCCCAGTCTTCTCCCCCACCTCACTCTCACACTCCCTAATTGCTCAGTATCTCCCAGTCTACTGCACCCCTCACTCTCACACCCCCAATTGCTCAATACCCCCAATCTGCTTGCCCCCCATCTCACCCTCTCTAACACTCAGTATCTCCCAGTCCGCTCCCCCCTCACTTTCACACTACCTAACGCTCAGTATCTCCCAGTCTGCTCCTCCCTCACTCTCACACTCCCTAACGCTCAGTATCTCCCAGTCTGCTCCCCCCTCACTCTCTCACTCCCTAACGCTCAGTATCTCCCAGTCTACTGCACCCCTCACTCTTACACCCCCTAATTGCTCAATACCCCTCAGTCTGCTCGCCCCCCCATCTCACCCTCTCTAACACTCAGTATCTCCCAGTCTGCTCCCCCCTCACTCTCTCACTCCCTAACGCTCAGTATCTCCCAGTCTACTGCACCCCTCACTCTTACACCCCCTAATTGCTCAATACCCCTCAGTCTGCTCGCCCCCCCATCTCACCCTCTCTAACACTCAGTATCTCCCAGTCTGCTCCCCCCTCACTCTCACACTCCCTAACGCTCAGTATCTCCCAGTCTGCTCCCCCGTCACTCTCACACTCCCTAACGCTCTGTATCTCCCAGTCTCTCCCCCCCGCCGCCCCTCACTCTCACACTCCCTAACGCTCTGTATCTCCCAGTCTCTCCACCCCCGCTCACTCTCACAGTCCAGCAATAACACCACTGGGCCATTGCATCCCCTTTCAGTTAAGGACTTTTTTTGACACTGTGTATTTTGAATTGGGAGCATGTAATTTTTTAAAAATACAAACTCATGGCCTGCACTGTCCTTGTTAGCTTCTGCCTTTAGTTGTTTCAAAAACCTGCAGCCATCCAGTGATGGAACTACAGCTCGGGATAAACCTGTGATAAAGTGTGGAGCTGGATGAACACAGCAGGCCAAGCTGCATCTCAGGAGCACAAAAGCTGGTGTTTCGGGCCTAGACCCTTCATCAGAGAGGGGGATGGGGAGAGGGAACTGGAATAAATAGGGAGACGGGGGGAGGCGGACTGAAGATGGAGAGAAAACCAGATAGGTAGAGAGGAGACAGACAAATTAAAGAGGTGGGGATGGAGCCAGAGGAGGTGAGTGTATGTGGGGAGGTAGGGAGGGGATAGTTCAGTCCAGAGAGGACGGACAGGTCAAGGAGGCAGGATGAGGTTAGTAGGTAGGAAATGGAGGTGCGGCTTGAGATGAGAGGAGCTGTTTTGGCCACCTAGAGAACAACAACAACTTGATAAACAGGAAGTAATTGAACTCCGAGATAATGGGAGCTGCAGATGCTGGAGAATCCAAGATAACAAAGTGTGGAGCTGGATGAACACAGCAGGCCCAGCAGCATCTCAGGAGCACAAAAGCTGACGTTTCGGGCCTAGACCCTTCATCAGAGAGGGGGATGGGCAGAGGATTCTGAAATAAATAGGGAGAGAGGGGGAGGCGAACTGAAGATGGATAGAGGAGAAGATAAGGGGAGAGGAAAGTATAGTTGGGGAGGTAGGGAGGGGATAGGTCAGTCTGGGGAGGATGGACAGGTCAAGGGGGTGGGATGAGATTAGTAGGTAGGAAATGGAGGTGCGGCTTGAGGTGGGAGGAGGGGATGGGTGAGAGGAAGAACAGGTTAGGGAGGCAGAGACAGGCTGGGCTGGTTTTGGGATGCAGTGGGGGGAGGGGAGATTTTGAAGCTGGTGAAATCCACATTGATACCATTGGGCTGCAGGGTTTCCGATGTCCATTTCAAGCCCACCGACTCCCACAGCTACCTGAAATACACCTCCTCCCACCCACCTTCCTGAAAAAATTCCATCCCCTATTCCCAATTCCTTCGCCTCCGCCGCATCTGCTCCCAGGATGAGGCATTCCACTCCCGCACTTCCCAGAAGCCCTCGTTCTTCAAGGGCCACAACTTCCCCCTGCAGTGGTCGAGAACACGCTTGACCGCGTCTCCCGCATTTCCTGCAACTCATCCCTCACACCCCGCCCTCATAATAACCGCCCCAAGAGAATACCCCTAGTCCTCATATACCACCTCACCAACTTCTACATAGAACGCATCATCCTCCGACACTTCCGCCATCTGCAATCCGACCCCACCACAAATTCATTTTTCCCACCCCACCCTTGTCTGCCTTCCGGAGAGACCACTCTCTCCGCGACTCCCTTGTCTGCTCCACACTTCCCTCCAACCCCACCATACCCGGCACCTTCCCCTACAACCGCTGGAAATTCTACACTTGCCCCCAAACCTCCTCCCTCAACCCCATCCCGGGCCCCAAGATGACTTTCCACACCAAGCATATGTTCACCTGCACATCTGCCAATGTGGTATACTGCATCCACTGTACCCGGTGTGGCTTCCTCAACATTGGGGAAACCAAGCGGAGGCTTGGGGACTGCTTTGCAGAACACTTCTGCTCAGTTTGCAATAAACAACTGCACCTCCAAGTCGCGAACCATTTCTCCCCCTCCCATTCCTCAGACAACATGTCCATCATGGGCCTCCTGCAGTGTCACAATGATGCCACCCGAAGGTTGCAAGAACAGCAACTCATATTCCGCTTGGGAACCCTGCAGCCCAATGGTATCAATGTGAATTTCACCAGATTCAAAATCTCCCCTCCCCCCACCGCATTCCAAAACCAGCCCAGCTCGTCCCAGCCTGCCTAACCTGTTCTTCCTCTCACCTATCCCCTCCTCCCACCTCAAGCCGCACCCCCATTTCCTACCTATTAACCTCATCTCGCCCCCCCCCTTGACCTGTCCGTCCTCCCCAGACTGACCCATCCCCTTTCTACCTCCCCAACCATACTCTCCACTCCACCTATCTTCTCCTCTATCCATCTTCAGTCGGCCTCCCCCTCTCTCCCTATTTATTTCAGAATCCTCACCCCATCCCCCTTTTCTGATGAAGTGTCTAGGCCCAAAGCGTCAGCTTTTGTGCTCCTGAGATGCTGCTTGGCTTGCTGTGTTCGTCCAGCTCTACACTTAGTTATCAGTAATTGAACTCCCACAGTCCTATAGAGAGGATGAGTGAGGAAAATGGATCTCAAGCTAAATAAAGTGACAATCAGGTCTTTAAGGATGAAAGGTTTTGAGAGAAAACAATTCCAGGGTTTCGGGTGTCTCCATGGGATAATGCACATCCAGGTAGGTTTGGGAAGTGAGGAACATTCTGTAGAAACTGAAAGAACTGCGGATTCTGTAAGTCAGGAACAAAAACAAAGTTGCTGGAAAAGCTCAGCAGGCCTGGCAGCATCTGTGAAGGAAAAAACAGCGTTAACGTTTCGGGTCCTGTGACCCCTCCTCAGAAACTGTGGAGCATTCTGTAGAGTTGGAGGAGTGCCAGGGATAGGAAGGGATAGGTCAGAAAAGGATTTGAGAATGTCTGAGACTGATTTTCCCTTGGGACAGACTCTAACTTTAGTCCCACACAAGACTTCTGAGTCACCATTAGGAGCAGCAGCTGAGGTACAAACATAGCACCTTATGAACTTTGAACAGGAGGAGGCCATTCAACTCCTTGATCATACTATAGCGTTGAGTTAGATTGCGGCTGACTTGCTCGTGATCTTTACTTTCTTGTCTACCCTGATATCCTTTAAGTCCCTCATTCATCCAGAATTTTCAGCTCAGCTTTAAAATTATTCATTGACCCTGCCTCTCCTGCTGTCACCATATCCTTAGTAGACTCCCATTGCTTCTGGCTTATTCTCTGAGCAGAGCTGAGGTGGTATCACTGACTTCTGTAACAACTGAACTTTCCTGGGTTTTTTACCCCAGTTTGCTGTCAGCTGGAATCTCGGGCTCAAGCTGAGGAGCGGCTGCTGAAAACTCTCTTCACTGGCTACGACAAACTGTCCCGACCTGTGATCAACTCTTCGGACACCGTGCTCGTCCATTTCGGCTTGTCGATTGCACAACTTGTGGATGTGGTATGTGCGAGAAACTAAAGACTCCAGTCCCACAGTTTCAACTTTGTTAACTAACTTGTCCTACTTTATCCACAATAATGCGTATTGTTATACTGCGATACATACAGAAAGATAACTGTTCCCTCCCGCTGTGTATTTTAACAGGGTAAGGATGGAACAGGTCTACTTACCAAACTGGTGTGTAACAAAGTCAATGACAAGCAAATGCCATTCAAGCCACCCCATCCTGAACCAGCAATTGTTAACAGTCCATATACATTTCTTAGTTTTCCATTCATCTTTGATCTACAACAATTTTTCTTGAGTATAAATATTGACTCATGGCTTTTAACATTCTGACTTCCAAGAGGAACCAGGATTCTGTGTCTGTGTTATTCTGGATTGAATTTTTAATTTAACTGTTGCCCTGAAATTCAATGTTGGAGTTTCTCACTCACTATATCATGGTTCATCATGTTTTAGAATCAGAGGACACAGTTTAAAAATAAGGGGTAGGCCATTTAGAACAGAGTTGAGGAGAAACCTCTTCACCCAGAGAGTGGTGGATATATGGAATGCTCTGCCCCAGAAGGCAGTGGAGGCCAAGTCTATGGACAGTTTCAAGAAAGAGATAGATAGAGCTCTTAAAGATAGTGGAATCAAGGATTATGGGGATAAGGCAGGAACAGGATACTGATTGTGGATGATCAGCCAAGATAATAATGAATGGTGGTGCTGGCTCGAAGGGCCGAATGGCCTACTCCTGCACCTATTGTCTATTGTCTAAAAACAGAAATTGCTGGAAAAGCTCAACAGGTCCGGCAGCACCTGTGAGGAGAAATGTTTCGGGTTTATCAATTTTTCTTCAAAAGGGCCATCATGTTCTGATGATGCTAACTTCGATTAGGAAACCTCCAAAATGCCTTCTTCCTCAACCGAGGATTCCCCAGCTAGAAGGGTCACTGGACCCAAAACGTTAATTCTGATTTCTCTTCACAGATGCTGCTTGATCTGCTGAGTTTTTCTAGCAAATTTTGTTTTTGATTCAGATTTCCAGTATCTGCAGTACTTTTGGTTTTTCTAGTCGTGTTCTAATGTAAACCTGCTCTTCCTTCATTTGGTGCTGAATGGAGCAGTGCATTTAGGTCTGATCTTTGAGTTCTATGATTTAGTGCCAATGCTGATTACCAACTTCCATCTCAGGGATGGTATGAAAACAATAAAGTGCCTCAAAAGATTTCAGTTTTCTATGAAGGAATGTTCAACAAATTTTCTCAATGGCCGTTTTGAAGAGCTTCTTTGAAAAGACAAACATGTCATTCTCATTGTTGTCACCCTTTCTGCTGACAGTTGGATTATTCTCCCGTCTGGTCATAGCCATTGCTTCGGATTGTTTCTCTTGCCCCTGCACTGTTATCTCCTGTGCCCTTCAAAGCACTACCCTGGTTCCTTCTGTTTCAAAGTTGGCCGAGACCCACTCAGGAAAGTCAGCTGATCCTTGAATTCCATCCCCCCCCACCTCGACCCCCAAAACACCCAGCAACCCCACTCCTGGGACTGGAGGGGCTCTCAGCAGAAAGGTTAACGATATAGTCAAATGACTCAAAGTCCCTGACTTACCTGTCTAATGAGCTCAGACAGACTGCAAGCACTGACCGGGTTTCTGTAACTAACAACAAACTACTATTTATTACAAAGAAACAGACACAGACATTTATGCACACACACCTGGACACACACGCACGCACGCGCGCACACACACATACACAGACATGCACAGACACGCGCGCACGCACACACAGACACGTACAGACACACACACGTACAGACGCGCGCGCACACACACAGACACGTACAGACATGCGCACACACACGCAGACACACGCGCGCGCGCGCACACACACACAGATACACACATGTACAGACGTGCGTGCACACACACACACGTACAGACACGTACAGACACGCACGCGCACACACACAGACACGTACAGACATGCGCACACACACAGACACGCGCGCGCGCACACAGAGACACACACAGAGACACGTACAGACACACACACAGACACATACAGACATGTGCATGCGCGCGCGCGCGCACACACACACACACGTACGTACAGACACGCGCACACACACACAGACACGTACAGGCATGCGCGTGCACACACATACACACAGACACGTACACACACGTGCGCACACACGCAGAGACACGTACAGACACGTGCGCACACACACACAGACATGTACAGACACACACGTACAGACGCGTGCACACACAGACACGTACAGGCATGTGCGTGCGCACACATGTACAGACACGCGCGCACACGCACACAGACACGTACAGACACGTGCGCACACACAGAGACACGTACAGACACGTGCGCACACACACACAGACACGTACAGACACACACGTACAGACGCGCGCGCGCGCGCGCGCACACACACACACACACACACGTACACACACGTACACACACGCGTGCACACACACAGACACACACACGTACAGACACGCTCGCACGCACACACAGACACGTACAGACATGCGCGCACGCACAGACACACGCGCGCGTGCACAGAGACACACACAGAGACACATACAGACGCGCGTGCGCACACACACAGACGCGTACAGACATGTGCGCGCACACACACACAGACACGCGCGCACACACGTACAGACACGCACGCGCGCACACACACAGACACGTACAGACATGCGCACACACACAGACACACACGCGTGCGCACACAGAGACACACACAAAGACACGTACAGACACACACAGACACGTACAGACATGTGCACGCGCGCGCACACACACACGTACAGACACGCGCACACACACACAGACACGTACAGGCATGCGCGTGCACACACACGTACAGACACGCGTGCGCGCACACACACACACATGTACAGACACGTGCGCACACACACAGACACGTACAGACACGTGCGCGCACACACACAGACACGTACAGACACACACACGTACAGACGCGCGCACACACACACAGACACACACACAAAGACACACACACAGACACACACACGTACACACACGTACAGACGTGCGCGCACACACACAGACACACACACGTACAGACACGTACAGACATGCGCGCACACAGAGAGACACACAGAGACACGTACAGACATGTGCGCGCGCACACACACACACACGTACAGACACGCGCGCGCACACACACCAACATGTACAGACATGCGCGTGCGCGCACACACACAGACACACACAGACACACACACGTACAGACACGCGCGCACACACACGCACACACACACACGTACAGACACACGCACACACACACAGACACACGCGCGCACGCGCACACATACACAGAGACACACACACAGAGACACACACAGAGACACACACAGAGACACACATGTACAGACATGCGCGCGCACACACAGACACGTACAGACACACACACATGCGCACACACATACAGAAATATGGGTGTAAGGGATGGAGGAAGAAGTGCTGAGGAAATATGTTGCAGCTACATTAAACCACTGGATTGGATGAAGGGCCCCCTTTACTTTCCATCACCGTCTGTTCTCTATTTCCCTTGTTTCCAGATTCTTTCAATGCTTTGCAGAAGACACAAATTCCACCATGCTTTCGCACCGATCTCCCTTATCCCTACAAGCCTCTCAGATATCTGCATCCCTCTAAATGTGGCCTCTTGTGTATCCCCAATTATATTTGCTACACCATTGGTAGCTGTGCCTTCCACTTGTCTAAACATAAAACATCGAAGATAGGGGCAGGAGGAGGCCACTTGGCTCTTCAAGCATGTTCCACCATTCTTCATGACCAGCTCAACAGCCTAGTCCTGCTTTCTCCCCATAACCTTTCATCCCATTCCACCCCAATGCTGTATCCAGTCGCCTCTTGAATACATTCAATATTTTGGCATCAACTCCTTCCTGTGGTAATGAATTCCACAGGTTGACCACTCTTTGGGTGAAGAAATGTCTCCTCATCTCTGTCATAATTGGTCTACCCGAATCCTCAGACTGTGACCTCTGGTTCTGGACACACTCACCATCGGGAACATCCTCCCTGCATCTACCCTGCCCAGCCCTGTTAGAACTTTATAAGTCTCTATGAGATCCCCCATCATTCATCTGAACTCCAGCGAAAACAATCCCAGCCTAGTCAATCTCTCCTCATACGTCAGACCTACCATCTCTGGAATCAGCCTGGTAAACCTTCATTGCATTCCCTCGAGAGCAAGAGCATCCTTCCCCAGAAAAAATGAGACCAAAACTGCACACGATATTCTCAGTGTGATCTCACCAAGGCCCTATATAACTGCCAAAGTTGTCTAGGTCCTAAATTCTGGAATATCCTCCACTCCCCAACTTTGTACCTCCCATGTCTCCTCTATGACAATCCTGGTTAGACTTTTGATACTTGACTTTACCTCGCCTTATGTGACTGAACGTAAGAGCTCCTAGAATGTTTCATTATGTTACCATATCAATATAACTCATTGTGGAGATGGATCAGTTTTTGCTTATTTAAAATAAAATGTAATGCTTCTTGCTTCCCTCACAGGATGAAAAGAATCAAATGATGACCACTAAGGTCTGGATCAAACAGGTCTGTTCAAGTTCTGGTCAAAAATCAGCTTTGATTGTTTTGTTTCATTGGTTTCTATGAAATGCCTCCATGTTTTATTTGCCCAATATATTTCTTTTCCCCTTGAATTTCAGGAATGGCATGATTTTAAACTCTGCTGGAATCCCACAGAATATGGGAACATCACCTCAATAAGAGTCCCATCAGAGTTTCTCTGGAGACCAGACATTGTCCTCTACAACAAGTAGGTCACATGAAATGAATGCACTGGCCTTGTTTTCTGTCAATTATTGGCCTACAAGAATCCCTAAAATTAGAGACACAGGTTAATAATTAAGCAAAAGGAGAGCTGGAGATCAGATGTAAAACTTAGAATCGAAAGACAAGAAGTCATGTTCAAATTACATCGAACCTTAACTTAGACCAGTACAGCTAGTACAGACACAAGGAGCAGAATAGGCTCCTTTTGTGAAGGATATTTCTGTTATTATTATTTCCAATTCATAGAAAGAAAGGCTAAAAGCAAAATTTTACACAGAGACAAAACAAATCTCATCATTCTACCCAGAATGATAACAGGGTGTGGACATAGATGAGGAGCACAGGATGCATGGACTTACAAAGCACAATACAGCACGAGAACATGCCTTTTGGCCCTCCAAGCCTTGTGCCAACACATTTTGCCTTATTTTCTACTCCCTCGACTATAGGAGATTGAGGCATAATCTAACAAAAGATTTTACGATGTTGAAAGGATTCAATAGGGTTGATGTGAAGAAACTATTTCATAGAGGGGAGAGTCAAGTCCATGATGCCCTAGACTTATGAAGCCAGGACATCCTGGGGTGAAATCAGGAAATGCTGTACTTTTTATGCAAAGGACAATGGAAAACTTCAACTTTCTCTGTCACTGTAAATACTGGAGATCAAGTGGAGTTTTCAAACCACAGTGATACATATTTTTGCCTGTTAAAGGCACTGAGGGATGTGCACTAAAGATGGGGTAACACAGCAACCATTAGCTAATTGCACAGCAGGACAGGCTGAATGGACACTTCCTGGTGCTAATGCTACTAAGTTCCTAAAAAGAGGAATGTGGGAGTGGAGCAGACCCAGGGGATTGGGATGTTGCCTGAATGGAGGAAAAACACCAACTTGGTTGGCCAAATGGATCATGTAATTTATTTTATGTTTTGTATAGTTTATGTAACGCCTTGACTGGGCTATCCTATGTCCCCAGGTATTTCTGTCAGGTTCTGCTTTTTGCCTTTCGAAACCAGCTCAGGTTGCTTTGTCACCAGGGAAGGTGCTAGAGTAGAACAGAATAGTGATTATTATCACTTGTATTTTTACAAAAGAATATAGTGAAAAGCGTTTAAGTTACCATGCTATGGTGCCTATATTACTAACAGAAATCATATGTAAAACAAATGACAAATCTGTGCTGCTTCAGTCCTGGCTTTCTCTACTTGCAGCGCTGATGGAGACTTTGCCATCACCCACTTGACCAAGGCCCACCTGTTCTACAGTGGCAGGATCAAGTGGACTCCCCCTGCTATCTACAAGAGCTCCTGCAGTATTGACGTGACCTTCTTTCCCTTTGACCAGCAGAACTGTACCATGAAATTTGGATCATGGACCTTCGACAAAGCCAAGATAGACCTGGTGAGCATGGCCAGACATGTGGACCAGCAGGACTACTGGGAAAGTGGGGAATGGGTCATTATCAGCGCAGTCGGGAATTACAACATCAAAAAGTATGAATGTTGTAGAGAAGTCTACTCGGATATTACCTACTCCTTCCTAATAAGGCGCCTTCCTCTGTTCTACACCGTCAACCTCATCATTCCCTGTTTGCTTATATCGTGTTTAACTGGTTTGGTCTTTTACCTGCCCTCAGATTGTGGAGAAAAGATCACACTTTGTATCTCCGTGTTGCTTTCCCTGACTGTCTTCCTTCTCCTTATAACAGAGATTATTCCTTCCACATCCCTTGTTATCCCTCTGATTGGGGAGTATCTTCTCTTCACGATGATCTTTGTCACACTATCCATTGTTATCACTGTATTTGTGCTGAATGTTCACCATCGCTCCTCCCACACACACACCATGCCACCTTGGGTGCGAAAGATTTTTCTGGATTTCGTTCCTCGCATTCTCTTCATGCAACGGCCCACAGCTAAGATCACAAACTGTGATGAACTGGTTGCGCCAATTCATGAAGCCTTGAACTCCTCAACTTACCCTCCCGAAACTAGGGAGGAGAAACTCCAAATCTTCGCCCGAGGATCAGACCAACAAACAGGTACTGACCCACCATTGATGACTCCACGTCATCTTCAGGAAGACCAAGGGAAACCCAAAATAATATGCCCATCACAATCGAGTCAGTATAGCATTTTGCAGGAGGACCGTGCACAACCTCACTATCCATGTTCTTCACCCAACAACCTCCCTCACCACCACATCAAGGAACAGCCAAGCCCTCGCTCCAGAGGGAGATCATCGAGTCTTCAATATCCTTACAAGCAGGATGATCTGCCAGAGACCAATGCCCAGTGTAGGTCCCGCAGGATCCAGTACAGCCATCTGCATGAGGATCTACCCTGCTCGAATGGGCAGCCCAGACCAAGAGACACTCAGGGAGGCTGTGAGAATGGAAATGCCTCCCAGTCAGCTCCATCTTTGAGTAAAGCCAAATGTGGAGGCAAGTCCAAGAGAGCAGCCTCCAGCACAAAGCGAGAGTCAAAAGTAGCCAAGCCCAAACAACAGCAGAAAGCAACGTTAACTCCAGCTATGAAGTTGGCAGTGGAAAGTGTTCATTATATTGCGAACCACTTACGAACGGAGGATGCTGATTTCCTAGTAAGTAGTTACATTATTGAATTTTGATATTGACATAGATTCAAACATTTTTTCCTTGTCAAATTAAAACCAAAAGGACTGTGGATGCTGGAAATCAGGAACAGAAACAGAAGTTGCTGGAAAAGCTCAGCAGGTCTGGCAGCATTTGTGAAGAAAAGAAAAATCAGAGTTAATGTTTCAGGTCTGGTGACCCTTCCTCAGAGCTGTTCTGACCTCCATATTGTTCTGGCCAATATTTATCTTTCAGCCAACAGACAAATAATCTGGCCGTCTTCACATTTTTATGGGACCTTCTGGAGAAATAGGTTGCAGCATTTCCTGCATTTGACAGTGATTACATTTTTGAGCATAAAGCACTTTGTGACCTTCTAACATTATGAAAGGTGCTATATAAATGCAAGCCTTTCTATTTCCGAGACTGTGATGGTTTTGCCATGGGAGTGTTCTGTTTGGTCCCTGTCATTCTGGCCTGAATGTTCTTGGCTGTCCCTCTTGATTTACACTTTAACCTGTGTCATTGGGGTTCCACCACATTCCTGTTGGTCCTGAGAGCAGCACAAGGGGAAGTGCAAGGGATTTCACGCTTGTTTTATTCCAATAAAGTGCTCAATTGAGTAAAAGAGCATTTTGATTTAATTAAGTGTAACAGGTATGTTCCATGAGTAAAATATTCGGAGAGCAATCTGCTGTCAACTTGTCATCTTGTCTTTGACAGTCTGAGGCTTTCAGGGACAATGAATTTGGTCACAAAGTGCCATATTACACATATCTGCATCAAGGCTGACATTTTACTTCTGAAGGACATCATTTATGCTGAGCCTATGGGTACAGAACTATATTAAGTATAATGTCCTAATCTTTACCTGATGGGTCTGAAAACAAATTATGGAAAACATAATCTTAACACGAAGTGTGTTTAAGCCCGCTTCTCAAATATTAATCCTTTTGGAAAATTTTAATTTCTTAGCTCATGCTTTGTTCTCCTGGTTGGTGACAAATATAACATTTCCAGATTAATCATTTGATCTTATCTTGAACTAATTTCAATCAAACATCAAAAGTGGCATTATGCTCGCTGCACTCTATTCATTGCCAGTAGCAAATAATATTTAGACTATAAGACCATAGCAAATAGGAATAGGCCATTCAGCCCCCTGAGCCTGCTCTGCAATTCAATAGGAACATGGCTGATCCTACATCAACCACCTTCACTTTTCTGCCTGTTCCTCATAACCCTTGATTCCCCAACTGATCGGGAATCTATGTATCTTGGCCATAAATATACCCAAGGGCTCTGTCCCCGCACCTCTCTGTGGCAAGGGGTGAAAGATTTGCATTTCATTGTTCTTACAGCTTCGATACTTCCGAAAGCGTTTCAACAACCTGTGGTATTTGTTATTCCCATGTCAGAAATGGAAGCTGATTCAAGTCTATCAAATTCCCACTAACAGCAACGTGATGACTGAGTGGACATTTGAGTGATTAAAGTAAAATCCTGACAATCTCACTTACATTGTCACCAGCTGGACTGAATATTTCCAGCATTTTCTGTTATTCTTTCAGATTTCCAGCACCTGAGTATTTTGCATTTTGAGACAATTTTGTGGCGTTGACTGGGGGATGAATTGGAGCCAGGACAAGAGATAGAAACCCCTTGTTCTTCTTCATTAAGCAACATTCACTGGCTCACACACATTTTTAAAAAAAATGAGATATAGACCTGGTAAACCCCTAAAAATTTAAAGCATTGAATGAAAGTATATTTGATAAATGCAAACAAGAATGTCAAGCAAAGTAGGTTTTTGAAAAACATGATAAATCCTGTTTTAAATTGAAAATGTGAATGAGAAAAATTGCAGGTTGCAGGTGGCAATTATTGGTGGAGTTTTAGTGTCAGCAAACACTTTATTTTCAAAATCGAGCCATGACATCTTCTACTAGTCACCCAAGACTCCAAAAGCCTGTCTGCTCTCCTGTAAAAGATGATGGTTCTGACTGTGTGGCACTCCCTCAGTATACCACTCATGTCAGATGAAATGTGTGTGCCTAAGACCCTAGAGTGGGGCTTGTAACTATGATTTAGAGGTGCACATGCCATCAACTGAGCCAGTTATAGCTCCGATAATAGAGATAACAAAATGTAGCACTGGATAAACACAGCAGGTCAAGCAGCATCAGAGGAGCAGGAAAGCTGACATTTGGGGCCTCACCCCTTCTTTGGGTTTTAAAAGAGTGCGAGGAAATGGATCTGGACGGCAATGCGAAGTTTTTTTAATTCATTCATAGGATGGGAGGTCACTGGCTGGACCAGCATTTATTTCCCATTAAGAGTCAGCCACGCTGCTGTGAGCCTGGAGTCACATGTAGGCCAGACCAGGTAAGGATAGCAGTTTCCTTCCCGAAAGGGCATTAGTGAAGTAGTGAACCAGATTTTTTTTTCCAGCAATTGGCAATGGATTCACGGTCATCATTAGACTCTTATATCAGATTTTTATTGAATTGAATTTTGACCATCTGCCATGGAGAGACTTGAGCCGGGGTCCCCAGAACATCATCTGGGTCTCTGCATTAATAGTTCAGCAGTAATGCCGTTAAGCTGACATCTGTCCTATCACTGCTGTCGTAAATTCCATCATTTTAAAGTAGTGTGGAAAGAATAGGTGTGAATGGGAGTCAGTCTAATTTAACACTGCTGCGGAATATCCCTGATGAACTTCCAAGAGAGATACAGTTAACATTTTGCACCTGGTATGACCCTTATTCAGCAGAGTTTGAAGGAGGATACGTACTGGACTTGAAATGTTAACTCTGTTTCTTTCTGCACAGATACTGCCAGACCTGCTGAGTTTTTCCAGCATTCTCTGTTTGTTTCAAATTTCCTGTAGCTGCAGTATCTAGTTAATACTATATTTTCAAGAGATTTCCTGCTCCCTATGTCCATGAAATCAGCTAGATGTCCGGATGCAGTTGCTGGTACAAAGGGGTCTAATTTTAGAAACATAGGAACAGGAGTAGGCCCTTCAGCCCCTCAAGCCTGTTCTCCCATTCAATGAGATCATGGCTGATCTGTGGCCTAACTCCATATACCTGGCTTCAGCCCATATCCCACAATAACTTTGCATAACAAAACATCCATCTATCTCCAGTTTAAAATTAACAACTGATCCAGCACCCACTGTCATTTGTGGGAGAGAATTTGAAAACCTCTCCCACCCTCTCTGTGTGTGTAGAAATGCTTCCTAATGTCTCTCCTGGCCCTAATTCTCAGATTATGCCTCCAGTTCTGCAATCCCCAAGCAATGGGAATAGTTTATCCACTTTGTCGTTTCATGTTAATTTCTTGAAGATCTGAACTAGGTCACTGCTTAACTTTTTACATTCTAGAGAACACAGGCTAAATTTGCGGAATCTCTCGTCATAACCTAACCCCTGAAGTCTAGTTATCATTCTTGTAATCCTGTGTTGTACTCTTTCCAAGGCCAGTATATCTCTTTTAAGGTGAGAGATATTGTGCTAAGCAGGCTGCGAAATATATTAAGTTTCTTACAGGAGCAGGAAAATATATTTAGACAGCATTGAACAAGGTATAATGTATCAGAAAATGACAATTATCACTACCAGGCAAAATCTAATGCCCTCTGTGCCCTCCAGTAGGGATTGAACCATTTCCTAAGCCAAATGTAATGATCTGTCATAAAGCCTGGTGTAGCAGAGTCTATATGCATTACCCAGTCTCTACAAATAGTCTGTCTTCTCAAAGGTGACCCACACAGTATCTTCGTACAGATACCTTACATCAGATCAAATTTAACACACAGCCTCTGCTGAAACAGAACTTTAAATAGTGACCCTTGAAGGCAGGTCTTAGATGTTTGGTTCAGTTCCATCTCCCTTTAGCAAAGAAGTTCAGATGCTAAGTGACAGCCTGCTGTTATTATCACTGGGCTGTTATCCCAGAGAGTCAGGTAATGTTCTGTGGACCTGTGTTTGAATCCCACCATCATAGACAGTGAAGCTTGAATTCAATGAAAATCTGCAGTAAAGAGTCTAACAATGTTGTTTATTAGGAAAAGCCCATCTGGTTCACTAATATCCTTCAAGAAAGGGAATCTGCCATCCTTTAGAGGAGCCGATGGCCTAGAGGTATTATCACTGGACTGTTAATTCTGGGGTTTGAATCCCGCCAGGGCAGGTGGTGGAATTTGAATTTAATAAAATATCTGGAATTAATAATCTAATGATGACTGTGAATCCATTGCTGATAGTCGGAAGAACCCACCTGGTTCACTAATGTCCCTTAAGGACAGAAACTTCCATCCTTACCTGGTCTGGCTTACATGTGACTCCAGACCCACAGCAACGTGGTTGACTCTGAACTGCCCTCTGGGCAATAAATGCTGGCCTAGCCAGCGACATGCTTATCCTGTTAATGAGTAGAGAAAAAAAATTCTTACCTGGTCTGGCCTACAAGTGACTCCAAATACGCTGCAATGTGGTTGACTCCTAGCCATCCTTTGGTCAGTTAGAGATGGGCAATAAACGCTGGCCGAGTCACTGATGCCTGCATCCTGTGAATGGAGAAATAAGCATTTTTGTTGTGTTGTAAAGCATACAGTAATAGCTGGCATATTCTGTTACTGCCTGTGTTTGCTCCCTGTAGTTCAACAGCACACAGACCTGAGATTGTGAGTCACTTCACAAAGTCCAACAAAGTTCTGCAAGTTATTTTTGGCAAAGAAATGAGCCATTTGATCCATTTGGTCCGTACTGGGGTTTCTGCTCCACACGAGTCTTCTCCCACCCTTCTTTATCTCAAGACCATAAGAAATGGGAAAAGAAGTAGGCTGTTCGGCACCTTCAGCTTACTCCTCCATTCAATAGGATCAAGGCTGATCCGACAACATTCCTGCCCTTTTCCTGTAACCCTTCATTCCCTGACTAATTAGGAATCTATCTACCTCTGCCTTAAATACACTCAAGGACTCTGCCCCCACAGCTTTCTGTGGCAAGGAGTTCCAATGACTCTCAATACTCCAAGAGAAGATATTCCTCTGCACCTCAGTCTTAAATTGGTGCCCCTATAATCTGAGTTCATGCTGTCTGGTCCTAGATTCTCCCATGAGGGGGAACATCATCTCAGCATTTATCCTGTCAAGCCCCTTAAGAATCCTATATGTTTCAATGAGATCACCTCTGAACCCATCGGCACACCCTTCTACATCTGTCCACCTTTTATATTTATCTTTCTCTTGTATTTATCTATACTGCTCATCTCAAACATTTGTTATGGTAGTGAGTTGTCGCCCCTCACTGGCTATAAAGGTATTTCTCCTCAGCTCTTTACTGGATTTATTGAGTGGGGATGTGGAGATGCCGATGTTAGACTGGCATGGACAAAGACTGAAGTCGCATGACACCAGGTTTTTTTTGAAATCACAAGCTTTCGTAGTACTGCTCCTTTTTCAGGTGAAGCAGCACTCTGAAAGCTTGTGATTTTAAATGAGGTTATATTCGATTATAACCTGGTGCCATGCGACTTCTGGATTTATTGAGGACCTAACAACGTTCAACATAATACTGAGGCTGTTTCATTATGAAGGAGGTTTAAAAAGCATAAAACGACTGATCAATGTCTGAAATTTACTACAGAGGACCATATGCTAAATTTGTACAACATTGGTACCGCATACATAATGTATGATGCAAAATGAAGAATTTATCATTGCATTAAGGGAGTAATCCAATAGGCTCTAATAACACCATCTTGCATTTTGCTACAGTTGTTGCATTGCTACAGTTTTTCTCTGGAATGGCAGCTGTGTGAATTGTTATCCAGCAGTGTCGTGGTTAATGAATCAGTTCAACAGATCATCCTCGGGGCTATGACTACTCACTGTACAGGCAGAATGGTTACACCACACTGAAGGTCATTTAGCCCCTTATTTCTATGCTAGTTCTCAGAAGGATTGACACACCGAAGGTCTCTTCCCTGATCATCATCTCTCCTTTTCAGACAATAATCCAACTCCCCTTGAATCCCTCTTGATTGAACCTGCCTCCACAGCCCTCTCAGGCAGAGAGTTCTAGATCTGAGCTACCACAAGGTTCGCCTTATGTTATTAATTAGAGTCATAGCATTGTAGAGATGTACAGCGTGGAAACAGACCCTTCAGTCCAACTCAACATTGCTGACCAGATATCCTAAAGTAATCTAGGCCCTTCAGCCAGCACATTTCCATACTCATATACCCATCCAGGTGCCTTTTAAATGTTGTAATTGTGCCAGACTCCACCACTTCCTCTGGCAGCTCATTCCATACACACACCATCTTCTGCATGAGAGCATTGTCCCTTAGGTCCCTTTTAAATCTATCTCCTCTCATCTTAAACTTTAGTTTTGGACTCCCCTACCCTGGGGAAAACACCTTGGCTATTCACCCTATCCATGCCCCTCCCAATTTTATAAACTTCTTTAAAGGTCACCCCTCAGCGTCCAACGCTCCAGGGAAAATAGCCCCAGCCTATTCAGCCTCTCCCTACAGCTCAAACCCTCCAACAGTGGCAACATCCTTGTAAATCTTTTCTGAACCCTTTCAAGTTTCACAACATCTTTCTTATAGCAAAGAGGCCAGAATTGAATGCAGTGTTCCAAAAGTGGCCTCGCTAATGTTCTGTACAGCCACAACATGACATCGCATCTTCTATACTTAATGCACTGCCCAATAAAGGGAATCGTACCGAATGCCTTCCTCACTATCCCAACTACCTGTGACTCCACTTTCAAGGAGCTATGAACCTGTACCCCAAAGTCTCTTTGTGCAGCAACATTTCCCAGGGCTCTACATAAGTGTGTAAGTCTTGCTGTGATTTTCTTTCCAAAATGCAGCACCTTCCATTTATGTAAATTAAACTCCGTCTGCTACCCCTCGGCCTTTTGGCCCATCTGATCAAGATCCCATTGTACTCTGAGATAAATATCTTTGCTGTCCACTACACCTACAATTTTGACATCACCAATTCATTTGCTTATGCAAATTACCTTAAATCTGTGCCTGTCCCCACCCCAACTTGCTGGTTCTCATTTCATTTTGTGAGTAGGAACTGTTTTCCCCTACTCTGTCCTGATCCCTTGACCTAGATGCATCTAACCAATTATCCACATAACCTTCTCTTCTGTAATGACAACAACTCCATCAATCTATCCATATAACTGATGTTCTGGATGTGAGTTTGCTCGCTGAGCTGGAAGGTTAGTTTTCAGACATTTCGTCACCATTCTAGGTAACATCATCAGTGAGCCTCCGATGAAGCGCTGGTGTTATGTCCCACTTTCTATTTATCTGGTTAGGTTTCCTTGGGTTGGTGATGTCATTTCCTGTTCTTTTTCTCAGGGGATGGTAGATTGGCTCCAAATCAATCTACCATCCCCTGAAAAAAAGAACAGGAAATGACATCACCAACCCAAGGAAACCTAACCAGATAAATAGAAAGCGGGGCATAACACCAGCGCTTCGTCGGAGGCTCACTGATGATGTTACCTAGAATGGTGACAAAATGTCTGAAAACGAACCTTCCAGCTCAGCGAGCAAACTCACATCCAGAACCTCAGCCTGAGGTACAAATCTTTTCAAAACTCGCTAATATAACTGATGTTCCTGAAACCCTCTCCTGAATCTTTCCTCCATTATAATGAAAGGTATGTGATTTCTATACATTCATGTCAATTTTGTTTAGAGTTTTAATTTCAACCTAGCGGCATATGGTGCTTGTTAATTTTTTTGATGGGGGTTTAAAAAATTACCTAGGGCATTCTTTCCAGCTCCCCAATTTTAAACCAAAATTTTAAACTGGAGTGTTAATGGACGTTTTGTTTTATTTGGGTTTATGGCAGAAGAGACAAAAATATTTTTAAAAAATTAGCTGACTTTTGAGTTTATCATAAGCAAGGATTGATTTTAATGTAGAAAAATACTGAGGTTGGAAAGCATTGGAGTGGTTTGAAGGAGTCCTGAACTGAAGTTAGAGGCAAGTATAGTTTTTTTTCTGCAGGGAAAGGAGATTGTTCCAGGAAGCAAGTTACCTAAGTGAAAAAGAATTTAGTTTGTGAAACTTTAAGATCAGGAGTGTTTGATGGGAAACATGCATTGGTTATTCAAATGTGATAAAAACTAAGCTCTCAGTTGTGTGAGTGATCTAAAAGCTTTGTAGCACACAGGCTCAGATATGGGAAGAAGCACTTAAGTGAAATTTGCTGATTTAATGGAAATTATTTTTTTCTGGGTTTTAACTAATAGTAGTGTAACAGCATTAGGAAGTAGATGGGGATTTGTTTTGCTGTGTGTTTCAACATTTTTCAAGTTATGGTTTATTTATTTTATTTTTCTTCCTTTTTGCATAAAGAAAAGGTTTTATCATTTGAACGAAATTTGCAGGCTTGTCTGTTAATGTTTCAGTGAATAACTGCCACATTTAAAAGAAAAATCTATCAAGCTAAGTTTCATCCTGGGATCTTACCTGTCCAGTAATAACATCAGCTGGTGTCACAGCAGCAACCTCTCCAATGTTCATAACCTTCATGCTTTTGCAAACTATGATCCTGTTCATAAACACCAGAATGGCAAATGCTTTATTAACATATCAATTTGTCAAGCGTTTTCGATGATTTATGCACATACACACCCACACGATGCTCTTGTACATATCTATTTATTTCTTACACACTTTATAATGTCTCTCCATTTTCTTTCCACTAACATCAATCATTTCATCTTTCTCCCCATTAAGTTTCATCATTTGCCTGCCCATTCCACCAAAATGCTCTTGCCCTTTCGAGGTGCTATGCTGTTCTTCTCCGTTTATATGCTTCTAGGTTTTGTTTTAATCACCAGTTTTGAAATTCTAACCTGATCACTGAATTCCAGGTCATTAATATTAATATATCAGAAAGAGTAGGGTCTTAAATATCACACCTGGGGAATTGCAGTACAAAGCTCCTCCAGTTCAAAATTCAAATATTAACTATTACTTTGTTTCCTGTCACTCTGCCAATTTCTGATCCTTGTCGTCACTGTCTCTTTTATTTCATGAACACTAGCTTTGTTCACAACTCTGTAATGTGGTACTGTTGTGTGGCGCTCTTTGGTAAGGCCAAATACACCACATCCTTCACATCACCCTCTCAAATAAGTATTTAAACATGATTTGTCCTTAACAAATCCATTCTGGATGTTCTTAATGAAACCATATTTCAAGTGACCTTTAGTGTGGTCCCAAAGTAATATTTCTGGGAAGCTTCTCCACTGTCAAGGTTAAACTGATGGGCCTGCAGTTTCTCAACTCCTATTTATACTTCTTTCTGAACAAGGGTGTAACATTCACTATTTTTCAGTCTTGTATCATTAACCTAAGTCAATGGATGACCAAAGAATTATAGCCAGTACTTCTGCAATTACCATTCTCACTTCCCTCAGTATCACTGGACACATCTCACCCAGTAATGGCATCTGATCATCTTCAGATGCAGCCAGGCTGTCATCATCCCTGTCAATGTTAATCACCTGGAGAAATGTCATATTAGACTCCAAATGTTAACACTATTTCTGTCTCTACAGATGCTGCCAGACTTGCTGAGTGCCTCCATGTCTTTCTGTTTTTATTTCGGATCTCCAGCATCGACAGTATTTTGCTTTAATTCCTACATTCAGTACAGTTGAATGAACTACCTGACATCTGTCAGGAGCATTCTTTTGCATTTCCATTTTAATCCTGCCACTTTTTCTCATCTGGATCTCTGGATCTGTTTGCTTTCCAATTCTCTTTACAGGGAATTTACTTTGGCCGTACCTGAAGCCTTGTTCCTTTGGAAGTAGCATTTTATTTAGCTATGTGTTTGCTGCCAACCTTTGATACAATTTACCTAGGCTGGACCCATTTTTAAAGTTGGTTTTCCCCTCAGTTTATTCTTCTGGGCAGTTTTTTTGTCCTTTTAGAAACTTTTCAATATTATGATCACTGTTTCCTAAATGCTCCCCCACTTGATCCCAAGAATCAGTATCTCCTTTCTTGTTAAATTGGAGACATGTAGCCTAGGAACCCCATCCCTTCTCTCTCTTTATTCTACTGCTATCCTGCTCTACATGCAAATAATTCCATGCACCTCTCTGAAATTTATTTGCAAATTCATTTCCCTGTATATTTCTCACTGGTTTGTAGCTTATAGACTGCAGGGGGCAATATAACTGTACCTTTTTTGTTTCTTAACCATAACCTTACGGATTCAGCCTTTGACCTTTCTGAGACATTCCCTCTCTCTCTCAGCAGCATAGTTAGCACCCAGTCTGCCTTTTCTTTGAGCTGGGTCTTTATTATAGCCACAGTTTCATATTGACACCTGTCAATCTGGGCCTGTAACACACCATTCTTATTGACCGAGATGTTCCAAAGTGACAGAGATGAAGAGAATACCTTATCTGAGAAAGGAGTGAAACTTTGGAATTCTTTGTCACAAAGGATTGTTGAAGACGGTCAGTTCAGTTTATCTAAGGCTGAGATAGGCAAATTTTTAATCAGGAAGGGAATCAAGAGCTTTGGGCAATTGCCAGGAAAGTGGAGCTGAGAATTATCACAGCCGTGATCTCATTCCCTGGCAGAGCAGGTGGGCTGAATCGCCTACTTCTGCTCCTACGTTTTGTCGTCTCATCACATTCTGTACATGTACATCCGTGCACAGTGATTTCATTATGCTCTCTGATGTGCAGAACCCACCTGATAACTTGCTATTCCTGACCCTAGGCTCATGTCTCTCACCCAGTATTCTGTGTATCTAGTGTCTCTGTTATTACCTTCTGGTTGCTGCACCCTTGCCAAGTGAGTTTAAACCCTTTTATAATTAGTTAAAAATATAATTCCCTTGTTGGTCCAGTGGTTAGGAAATTGTCTTAATAAAATATTTTGTGTTCAGTGATAGACCAGTTTCAATGGAGTGGCCAATTTCCCATGATTCAATGTTTGTCTTGTTCCTGTATTGTGTCAAGTCACAGCAAGTGACCCAAGTGAACACTGCTTAGACCAGACAGTGGAGGATGGGGGTCCGAGGGTCTGAGAGTCTCAGTCCCAAAGGAAGACTTTTTTGCGTTCCTTGTGGTTTGCCCTTTTTAATAAGGATTAATGACATTCTCTGATTTTCAGGTGAAGGAAGACTGGAAGTACATTGGCATGGTGATTGACCGTATCTTCCTGTGGATATTTATTTTAATTTGCATACTGGGAACGCTGGGTCTCTTCCTGCCTCCTTGGATGGCAAGAATGCTGTGAAATTAAAGGACATCAACAAGCACAAGGCAAGAAAAACCTGTTCGATGAGAGTGATGGGACTGTTACTTCAATCTCCATCTCCACCCCTTGGCCACTTCTCAGCTGTCAGAGACTATTTTAAGAAAGATAAGAGTTGTCTGGTCAAGAAAAGTATCATTTTACTCTTCTGTAGATGTTAGGCATCACAGCTATTATATTGCAGCTGTTAAAACATGTACAAGCAGAACCGAGAGATTAAAACTGGGAGGGCTTTCTTTAGAAAGTCAGAAGTCACAGGTTATAGGTTATAGTCCAACAGGTTTATTCGAAAACACAAGCTTTTGGAATGCAGCCCCTTTTTCAGGTGAAGTCACTATAACCCGATGTCGTGTGATTTCTGACCTTGTCCACCCCAGTCCGACACCGGCACCTCCACTTCTTAAGAAAGGAGGAGGCCAAAAGGAGCAATCTTTAAGATTATGAAAGGACTCAATGGGTTAGACATAGAAAAGGTGTTATCACTCGTGGGCAGGACCAGAAATAAGACCCACAATAGAATATTCTCACCAATAAATCCAACTGGAATTCAGGAGAAACTTCTGTACTAAGAGTCATGGGAATGTGGAACTCAGCACCACCGAGCGTAGTTCGGGTGATCTAGCAGATATATTGAATAAATACATGAGTAGAAAATAAAGGGATTGGAATATATATTGATAAGGTGTGATACTGAGGAGGCTCATCTATAGAATCGGCATGGATCAGTTGGGCTGAATGACCTTAGTGCTGCAAAATCTATGAAAACCACAACAGCAAAGAACAAACAATCCACTTTGGAATGAAATACATAGAAACATAAAAAAATAGGGGCAGGAGGAGGCCATTCAGCCCATTGACCCTGCAGTGCCATTTGATATAATCATGGCTGATCATTCAGCTCAACCTCCTGTTCCTGCTTTCTCCCCAGACCATTTGATCCTTTTCGACCTAAGAACTGTATCTAACTCCTTCTTGGAAATATTCAATGTTTTGGCCTCAATTGGTCTCGGGTGGGGGGAGAGAATTCCACAGGATCCCCACTCTCTGGGTGAAGGCATTTCTCCTTAACTCTGTCCTACCCCATGTCCTTGCACTGTGGCCCTGTTTCTGGCCTCTCTATTAGGGAGGGGAATTAAAGTTAGTGGGGGGTGGGTAGATGGGAATGTGGAATTCAAAACATGAACAGATCTTCTGTGAATGGGAGAGCAGGATTGAGGAGCAGAATGGCCTATTCTGCTCCCATTTTCCATATTCACCTGCATGTTTAAGACTTGGTAGCTAGTTATGTACATCTGAGTTGCATAATATTTCTTGCCCAACCTCAGGCTTGATGCTGAATAGCATCTTTTGCACTGTAGGGATTCTATGATTCCAAGATTCCAGACTTACGAGTAATTATGTATTAAAATTAGCAGCATAATATGATAAAACAAAGAACTGCGGATGCTGGAGATCTGAGACAAAAACAAAGTACTGGAGAAACTCAACAGGGCCGGCAGCAGCTGCGGAGAGAAATTGCATCAATGGCTTTTGTCCAGTGACCCTTCTTTAGAGCTGACATAGACTTAGCGTGCAACAATTGGTTAGCTCCTCCCAGCACCAGTCCACAATAACCTGAAGCGTGGAGTTTATCTTGTAATGACTGTGATGCCTTTCAGGCCCTATGGGTTTCGATAACAGAGGCGTGCTGAGGGAGGCTCGAGTGCACGGAGTTACAGTCTGACACACAGAGTGAACAGTTGGCATCATCGCAGCAGTTTACAATCACAACCTTGCTGTTTTTCAGCTTCATAGCAAAGTCCCCATCAGATGTTGTCACTGCTAGTTATGGTTGTGAATAAAAGTCATTGCTTTTTACCCTACCCCGGCAGACTCGGTCGATGTTATTTGGCAACACAACAAAACTAAAAATAGTCTGGGACCACAAGAGCTGACGATAAGGGAGAAAGACAGGCAGCGGGGAAGGCGTGGGAAAGCAAATTTGCAGGTTGAGATTTAGCCAGACTGAGAGGACAGGAGTGATCGGGTGAATGGGATGGGAGGTAGTGGGATGGGCAGCAGAGATTCGGTGAAACTACAGAGGATACGTGTCTCAGCAGGGAGTCATTGGAAAATCCAGTTGATGCAGAATAACCATGGTTGAGGGTTTTGGCAACAGATGGACCACGGTGGGTGGAGGGCGTTGATGTCCATGAATTCCCCTTGGTTTCACTTACTTATGAAAAATCTGTCTATCTCAGCCTTGAATATTTGAACTGGGTGATTCCTTTGGGCTATTTCAGAGGCTAGCCAACTCAACCACATCGCTGTGTGTCTGGAGTCACATGTCGGCCAGACCAGGAAAGAAAGGCAGATTTCCTTTCTGAAGGATATTAATGAACCAGATGGGGTTTTAATGATCAATGATATTTTCACGGCCACCATCACTGAGATTAGCTTTCAAATCCAGGTTTATTCATTGAGTATTACTCCACCAATTATCTCGAAGGGAATTGAACACTCTCTGAGGGTTAGCTGGGCCTTTGTGTTACTTAAGGGCAGGGGATGGCCTAGTGCCATTATTGTGAGATTTTTAAACCCAGAAACCCAGCTGATATTCTGGGGACCCGGGTTTGAATCCCACCACAGCAGATGCTGGAGTTGGAATTCTGAGAAAAAAAATCTGGAATTGAGAATCTACTGATCACCATTAAATCATTGCCGATTGTTGGAAAAACCCATCTGGTTCACTAATGTCCTTCAGGGGAGGAAATCCACCATCCTCACCTGGCCTGGCCTACATATGGCTCCAGACCCACAGCAATGTGGTTGACACTCAGTTGCTCTCTGAAATGGCCTAGCAAATCACTCAGCTAGATTAGATTAGACTCCCTACAATGTGGAAGCAGGCCTTTCGGGCCAACAAGTCCACACTGCCCTTTGGAGCATCCCACCCAGACCCATCCCCCTAGACACCCCTGAACACTACGGGCAATTTAGCATGGCCAATCCACCTAACCTGCACATCTTTGGACTGTGGGAGGAAACCGGAGCACCCGGGGGAAACCCAAGCAGACACGGGGAGAATGTGCAAACTCCACACAGACAGTTGCCCGAGGCTGGAATTGAACCCGTGTTCCTGGTGCTGTGAGGCTGCAGTGCTAATCACTGAGCCACCGTGTCACCCCGTACCGATCACTGCAAAGTCTCAAAGAAATGGAACAGGACGGATCACCTGGCATCGACCTAGGCACTGGAAAAGACAACGGCAGAAACGGCCCTGTTGGCCCTGCAACCTCCTCCTCGCTAACATCTGGGGGTTAGTGCCAAAATTGGGACAGCTGTCTCACAGACTGGTCAAGCTACAGCCTGACACAGTCATACTCACAAAATCATACCTTACAGGCAAAGTCCCAGGCACCACCATCACCATCCCTGGATATGTCCTGTTCCACCGGCAGGACAGCCCCAGCAGAGCGGTGGCACAGTGGGGATACAGTCGGGAGGGAGTTTCTTTGAGAGTCCACAACATTGACTCTGGGCCCCATGATGTCTCATGGCTTCAGGTTAAACATGGGCAAGGAAACCTCCTGCTGATTACCATGTACCGTCCTCCCTCAGCTGATGGATTGGTATTTCTCCATATTGAACAACACTTAGAGGAAGCACTGAGGATGGTAAGGGCACAGAATGTCCTCTGGGTGGGGGATTTCAATGTCCACGACCAAGAGTGGCTCGGCAGCAGTACGACTGATCGAGCTGTTCGGGTCCTAAAGGGCAGAGCTGCGAGACTGGGTCTGGGGCAGGTGGTGAGGGAACCAACAAGAGGAGAAACATAATTGACCTCACCCTGACCAATCTGCCAGCTGCAGTTGTATCTGTCCATGACAGTATCGATAAGAATGACCATCGCACAGTCCTTGTGGAGATGAAGTCCCACCTTCACATTGAGAATAGCCTCCATTGTGTAGTGTAGCACTATCACCGTGCTCAATGGGACAGACTTCACACAGATCTAGCGACTTGAGACTGGGCATCCACGAGGCACTGTGGGCCATCAACAGCAGCAGAATTGTACTCTAGCACAATCTGTAACCGCCTGGCCTAGTATATCCCCCCACTCAACCATTACCATCAGGCCAGGAGATCAACCCTGGTTCAATGGAGAGTGCAAGAGGGCGTGCCAGGGACAGCACCAGGAATACCTGAAATTGAGGTATCAACCTGGTGGCACCACCAAACAGGGAAAGCAGCAAGTGATAGACAGAGCTAAGCCATCCCGTAACTAAATGATCAGATCTAAGCTCTGCAGTCCTGCCACATCCAGTGGTGAATGGTGGTGAACAATTAAACAACTCACTGAAGGAGGCGGCTCCACAAATATCCCCATCCTCAATGATGGAAGAGCCCAGCGCATCAGTGCAAAAGATAAGGCTGAAGCATTCGCAGCAATCTTCAGCCAGAAGTGCCGAGTGGATGATCCATCTCCCCCTCCTCCCATGATCCCCAGCATCACAGATACCGGTCTTCAGCCAATTCCATTCGCTCCACGTGATAACAAGGAGCAGTTGGAGACACTGGATACTGCAAAGGATATGGGCCCTGACAACATTCCGGCAATAGTACTGAAGACTTGTGCTCCAGAACTTGCTGCTCCCCTAGCCAAGCTGTTCCAGTGCAGTTACAACACGGCTATCTACCCAAGAATGTGGGAAATTGCCCAGGTATATATCCTGTACATAAAAAGCAGGACAAATCCATCCCGACCAATTACCACCCCATCAGTCTCCTCTCGATCATCAGTAAAGTGATGGAAGGTGTCAGTAACAGTGCTATCAAACAGCTCCTACTCAGCAATAACCTGCTCAGTGACGCCCAGTTTGGGTCCCACCAGGGCCACTCCGCTCCTGAGCTCATTACAGCCTCGGTTCAACACCTGGACAAAAGAGCTGAATCCCAGACGGTGAGGTGAGAGGGTCAGCCCTTGATGTCAAGGCTGCATTCAACCGAGTGTGGCATCAAGGAGCCCGAGAAAAACCGGGATCAATGGGCATCAGGGACAAACTCTCCAGTTGTTCGAGACATACCTGACACATAGGAAGATGGTCGTGGTTGTGGGAGGTCAGTCATCCCAGCTCCAGGACATCTCTGCAGGAGTCCCTCAGGGTAGTGTCCTAGGCCCAGCCATATTCAGCTGCTTCATCAATGACCTTCCCTCCATCATAAGGTCAGAAGTGGGGATGTTCACTGATGATTGCACAGTGTTCAGCAACATTCATGACTCCTCAGATACTGAAGCAGTCCGTGTTCAGACAACAAGATCTGGACAATACCCCGGCTTGGGATGATAAATGGCAAATTTATCACCACAACAGACAATCTAACCACCTCCCCTAGACATTCAATGGTGTTACCATCACTGAATCCCCCGCAATCAACATCCTGGGGTTATTACTGACCAGAAACTCAACTGGACTCACCACATAAACACAGTGGCTATGAAAGCAGGCCAGAAACTGGGAATACTGCAGCGAGAAACTCATCTCCTGACTCCCAAAAGCCTGTCCACCATCTACAAGGCACAAGTCAGGAGTGGGATGGAATACTCCCCACTTGCCTGGATGGGGACAGCCCCAACAACACACAAGAAGCTCGACACCATCCAGGACAAAGCAGCTGCTTGATTGGCACCACATCCACAAGGATCCCACTCCCTCCACCACCGACGCTCAATAGCAGCAGTGTGCACTTTCTACAAGATGCAGATATTTGCCAAAGATCCTCCATCAGCACCTTCCAAACCCACCACCACTTCCATTTAGAAGGACAAGGGCAGCAGATACATGGGAACACCACCCCCTGCAAGTTCCCCTCTGAGCCACTCACCCTCCTGACTTGGAAATATATCGCCGTTCCTTCAGTGTCGCTGGGTCAAAATCCTGGAATTCCCTCCCTCAGGGCATTGTGGGGACTGCAGCAGTTCAAGAAGGCAGCTCAGCCCCACCTTCTCAAGGGGCAACTAGGGATGGGTAAGAAATGCTGAAACAGTCAGCGATGCTCACATCCCACAAAATGAATAGAAAAAAATCACACACCCCTCACCCCTGTCTGTCTGTGCATTCCAACCATCATGCCTGTATTGGCTATCTGGTAAAAATGAAGATTCAATTAATCTCACTCTCTGCTTGTTCCCATAAAAGCCTTTCTCCTCAAGTATTTATTCAGTTGTCTTTTGAAAATAAATCCTAACTTTGCTTTTATTGCCCACTCTGACGGATCATGGTAATTAGAAAAAAAAACTGACTATTGTTCCCTTGCATCAATTTTTAAAAAATCTTTTTAAAATCTTTTTTAAAAAACTTTCCTGACACTGGAAACAGTTTCACCCTGTTTGTTTTGTATTGACTAGGATTTAAAACACTGTCATTATATCTTTGTCTGAAGAGAATGTTCCCAGCTCTTCTAATCCCTCCACAGAACTGGTGTGGAGGGAGGCTGCCCCCTGGAGGATGCACAGTTTATTGACTTTTAAATGATGTCTCACCTTGTGGAGACGCTGGTGTGAGACACGGGTGGACGAAGACAGGAGTTGTACAAGGCCAGTGTTGTGTGACATCTGGCTTTTCAATTTGTAAGTTTTCCTTTATTCATTCAGGGGACAGGGGTGTCACTGGCACGGGAGCTGTTTATTGCTCATCCCCAGTTGTCATTGAGCTGAAAGGTTGGCTCGGGCCGTTTTCAGAGGGTAGTTGAGAGTCAAACACTCTGCTATGGACTGGAGTCACTTGCCTGATCAAGCAAATATGCAGATTCCTTCCCTAAAGGAAATTAGTGACCCATGTAGGTTTTTATGACAATTCATAATGGTTTCACGTTCACAGCAATGCAGCATTTAGATCCAGGCTTAACTAAGTTTAAGTTCCACCAGGTACTGTGATGAGATTTGAACTGCTTTTCTGCATTTATATAAATGATTTGGATGTGAGTACGGGAGGTTTGGTTAATAAGTTCGTGGGTGGCACCAAAATTAGTAGCGAGCGGACAGTGAAGAAAGTTGCCTCAGAGTACAAAGGGATATTGATCAGATGGGCCAATGGGCCGAGGAGTGGTAGATGGGGTTTAATTTAGATAAATGTGAGGTGCTGCATTTTGGAAAGGTAAACCAGGGCAGGACTTATACACTTAATGATAGGGTTCTGGTGAGTGTTGCCGAACAAAGAAAGTGAGAGGTTCAGTTGCATAATTCCTTGAAACTGGAGTCACAGGTAGACAGGCAGTTGGTATGCTTGCCTCTGTTAGTCAGTGCATTGAGCACGGGAGGTGAGGTGTAACTGATAATGGGAACTGCAGATGCTGGAGAATCTGAGATAATAAAATGTGAGGCTGGATGAACACAGCAGGCCCAGCAGCATCTCAGGAGCACAAAAGCTGACGTTTCGGGCCTAGACCCTTCTGGCTGTATAGGACATCAGTGCGAGCACTCTTAATATGTCGTGTTCAATTCTGGTCTCCGTGCTGTAGGAAATACGTTGTTAACCTTGAAAGTGTTCAGAAGAGATGTACAGGGATACGGAGGGTTTGAGCTGTAGTGATTTTTTTTCCTGGAGCATTGGAGGCTGCAGGGTGACCTTTTGCATAAAATCATGAGGAGTATGGATAGGGTAGATAGCCAGGGCTTTTTCCTCCAAGGTGGGGAAATCCAAAACTAGAGGGGCATAGGTTTAAGGTGAGAGGGGAAAGATTTAAAAGGGACATGAGGGGCAAGGTTTTCACACAGAGGGTGGAGTGTGTATGGAATGAGCTGCCAGAGGAGGTGGTGGAGGCTGGTACAGTTACAGCATTTAAAAGGCATCTGGATGGGTACATGGATAGGAAAGGTTCTGAGGGATATGGGCCAAATGCTGGCAATTGGGGCTAGAATAATTTGGGATGTTTGGTTGGCATGGATGATTTGGACTGAAGGGTCTGTTTCTGTGCTGTACAACTCTATGACTGTATGAACTCACTAACTCAGGATACCGGCCTGGGTTTTGGGATTTAAGTCGTCATTGGACAAGCATATGGACGTACATGGAATAGTGTAGGTTAGATGGGCTTCAGATTGGTATGACAGGTTGGCACAACATCGAGGGCTGAAGGGCCTGTATTGTGCTGTAATGTTCTATGTTCTATGTTCTATATTAATAACCCACAGACAATGTTTTTGTGCTCCTATGAATCATTGGGAAAGATAATAGAAAGATCTATATTTGGCATTTTGTCACAACTTCACTTTGAAGCACCATCGTTGTTGTGATATAGGAAACACAGTCATACAGCATGGAAACAGACCCTTCGGTCCAACCAATAAATGCCGACCATAATCCCAAACTAAATTGGTCCCATCTGCCTGCTCCTGGCCCATATCCCTCCAAACCTCTCCTATTCATGCATTTATCCAATATGTTGTAACTGTGCCCACATCCACCACTTCTCCAGGAAGTTCATTCCAAACACAAACCACCCACTGTATAAAAATGTACCTCTTACATATTTTTAAAATCTTTCTCCTCTCACCTTAAAAATAATCCCCCGAGTCTTGAAATCCCCCATCCTAGGCAAAAGACAACTACCATTAACTCTATCCAAACCTCTTACTGTTTTATAAAGTTCTATTGGGTCACCTCTCAACCTCCTACGCTCCATTGAAAATTGCCCCAGCCTCCCCATTGGGTATATGCAGCATGGGTTCACCAAGGGCATGGCATGTTTACCTCATTTACTGGAATTCTATGAAAACAGTGTGAATGCAGTGCACAATGGGGGACCCAGTAGATGTGGTGTATCTGGATTTCCAAAAGGTATTCGGCAATGTGCCGTACAAAAGGCTGCTACCTAAGGTAAAGGTGCACAGTGTTACAGGCAATGTATTAGCATGAATCGAGGATTTGTTAACAACAGGAAGCAAGGAGTGGGGAAAGAGTGGGGACCTGCCCCTCCTCCCTGGACTGACCTATCTCCTCCCTAACTCCCCACCTACACTCACCTTTACTGGCTCCATCCTCGTGTCTTTGCCCTGTCTTTCTCCTCTCCACCTATCTTCTCCTCTATCCGTCTTCTATCCACCTTCCCCTCTCTCCCTATTTATTTCAGAACCACCTTCCCCTCCCCCACTTCTGAAGTAAGGTCTAGGCCCGAAACGTCGGCCTTCCTGCTCCTCTGATGCTGCTTGGCCTGCTGTGTTCATCCAGCTCTACACCTTGTCATCTCTAGTGGGGATAAATGACTGTTTTTCTGTTGCCTACTGTGATTAGTTCAGATTTCCTCATTAAATGTTTTTAAAGCTAAAAAGATAATTTTTGAAAAGTAAAGGAATTGAGGGTTATGGTGAGTGGGTGGATAAGTGGAGCTGAGTCTCAAAAAGATCAGCCATGATCTTATTGAATGGTGGAGCAGGCTCGATGGGCCAGATGTCCAACTCCTGCCCCTGGTTCTTACGTTCTTATCCAGCCTTTCTTTATAACTCAAACCTTCCATACCCAGCAACATCCTGGTAAATCTCTTCTGAACTCTCTCCAGCTTGATAATATCCATCCCATAACTGGGCAATTAGAACTAGGCATAGTTCAATGGCCTGTGGGAGAGGAAGAAGCAGAGGGCTTTTAGAACATCCATGTGGGGAACGCAAGTGTACAAGGATTGGATGTTCATGGGGAAGATGAGGTGTTGAGGGCCAGGGATTTGGAAGTCTTGGAGGAGGTGCAGGGTGTGGGTGGTGTCCTGGATGTAGATGGGGAGTTCCTGGACCAGGGGGACAAAAAGCAGAGTCAAGGTAAGCAGGGACAGGAGCAGGCAGAGACAATGGGTCGGCCGGGACAGTCAGGTTTGCAGATGATGGGTAGGAGGTAGAAATGGGTGGTGCGTGGTTAGGGAATGATGTTGTTGGAGACTGTGGGTGAGTGGTATGGATTTTGGGAAGGAGATAGAAACAGGTGGTGCAGGAGGCTGTGGCCAAGTGGTATGGATTTTGGGAAGGAGATAGAAGTGGGCAGTGAGGGGTTGGAGAATGATGTTGTTGGAGGCCGTGGGTGAGAGGTGTGGATTTTGGGAAGGAGATAGAAATGGGCGGTGTGGGGTTGGGGAATGATGCTATTGGAGGCTGTGGGTTGGAGGTATGGATTTTGGGAAGGAGATAGAAACAGGTGGAGTGGGATTAGGGAATGATGTTGTTGGAGGCTGTGGGCGAGTGGTATGGATTTTGGGAAGGAGATAGAAGGGGCGGTGTGGAATTGGAGAATGATGAGATTGAAGGCTGTGGGTGGGAGGTCACGTGAGGTGATGAGGTTATGGATGGTCTGGGAGATAATGGTTTGGTGGCGAGGGATGGGGTCATGACTGCGGGGGTGTGTCTATCTCCTTCCCAACATCCACAAACCTGGGGTCATCCCATTTAAGACAGAGATGAGGAAACAGTTTCTTCCTGTCAGAGGATGGTGAATCTTTAGAATTCCCTTCCTTGAAAGGTAGTGGATGTAGAATCTTTAGATATTTTTAAGGTCGATAATTTTTAAGGTAGATTTTTAAGGAGAAAAATTCTTGATGACCGAGAGTATGAAAGATCATTGGGGAAGAGCAGGGAGGCAGAGTTGAGGGCAAAATCAGATCAGCCATGAATTGAATGGTGGAGGAGGCTCAAAGAGCTGAGTGGCAAATGTCAGTACATGTTGGTATGTTCATCTTCCTGCTTCGGAACTCAAATTATCTTGCAATGAAGACCGACTTACCATTTACCTTCCTCATTGCTCACTGCTCCTGCCTGCCTACTTTCCTTAGATAACAAGGTGTGGAGCTGGAGGAACACAACAGGCCAGGCAGCATCAGAGGAGCAGGAAAGCTGGCGTTTCGGGTCCAGACCCTTCTTCAGAAATCAGACCTGAAATGTCAGCTTTCCTGCTCCTCTGATGCTGCCTGGCCTGTTGTGTTCCTCCAGCTCCACACCTTGTTATCTGAGACTCCAGCATCGGCAGGTCCTACAATTTCAGTCTACGTTCCTTGACTGGAGTACAAGAAGACCCAGACTCCTTTGTTGATCCCAGGTGGTGACAATAATGGTCTGTGACACAACTCAGTGAGCAGTGGGGACCAGTTTTATTTCTAAACGGTGCCGACAAGCAAAATTAGATTTCCCGACCTTCAAGATAAGCAGAAGCAGATACTTCTGATACTGATAAAAACAATACCCACAAATCTCATGGCAAGCCAGAAGACTACTTCAAACAATGGCATGAAAGGAAGCACCATCCCACTGTACTGATATCATGGAGATTTGATAAGAGTAAAGAAGGAGCTAGAGGAGATGATCAGGATGTCTAATGGAATGTTCATCCTTATTGCGAAGGTGTTGGAGTATGACCGTGGTGATAACTGCTAATGCACAGTGTGCTGGTGAGATCACATCGGGAATACTGTACAACAACAAAAAGCTACAGATACTGGAAATCTAAAACAAAAATTCCTGGAGAAACTCTGCAGATCTGGCAGCATCTGTGGAGAGAAGGCGTTGTCAGTGTTTCGGGTCAGAATTTGGGAAAGGTCGCTGGACCCGAAAGGTTAACTCTGCCCTCTCTCCGCAGATGCTGTCTAACCTGCTGAGTCTTCTTTTTCCTTCACAGCAATTTTGTTTCTGGAATAGCGTGAGAAGATTCAGTCAACTTATTTCTGGAAAGAACAAACTCTGAAACTGCCGGAAAAGCTCAGCAGATCTGGCAGCGTCTGTGGAGAGAAATCAGAGTTAAACTTTCAGTGACCCTTCCTTAGAATGGGTCACTGGAACTGTTTATTTAAGGAAACTTACTATTTCATTGGAGGCAATTGAGAGAAGGTTCATTAGGATGATCCCTGGTGCTGAAGGATTTCTTATGATCAAAGGCTAGGCAGGTTGGGACTCTACTCCCTGGAATTTAGAAGAATGCGAGGTGATCCCATTGAAACAGATAGAGCACGCAATGGGGTTGGCAGGGTCAATGCTGAGAGGATATTTCCCCACATGGGAGAGTCTACCAGGGGGCGTAGTCCCAGAGTAAAGAGATACCAGTTCAAGACCGAGATGAGGAGGAATTTCTTCTGTCAGAGGGTTGTGGGTTTTTGGAACTCCTTGCCAGAGAGACCTGTAGGAGCAGAGTCAGATTGTATATTTAACGCTGATTCTTGATTGGTCAAGGAATGAAGGTGTACGGGGAAACAGCAAGAAAGTGGATGTGAGAAATGACAGGTCAGCCAGGATCCTATTGAATGGCAGAGCAGGTTCAAGGGGCCGAATGGCCTGCCCCATCTCTTACGGCCTAATGGAGTCAATCCCGAGGGTTTTGCGGTAATGTAGGCCATATTCGTGAAACCCGTAAATAGTTACAGTGATTTAATAAACTTCCTGTTGTTTACTCATCGAGAATATTCCAGTTAGACCAGAAAAGTGGCTATCCTCACGCACGGTTTGATCATTTTGGGATTGAGGGAACCCACACAAACAGCCATGAACTTTGATTCTCTCTCTACATTTTCTACCTCACCTGCAGAATAATTCCAACCTTCTCTGCCCCAATTTCTGATATCCTGCCTGTGCCCTACATTCTGCTGTTAACAGTGTTGAAGATTTCACTCAACCCCCTGTACTCATTTGGAGGAGTGAACTCCCAACATCCAATAGGCCCTGTCTGTGAAATAGTAGAAATTTACTGAAGAAATTCAATCTAAATCATCAAAATGAAAGATAATTACAGACCACAATCTGTACGACAAATTGTCCTCTGTCAGTTGGCTTTCAATGAGCAGCTTAACCTCCTCGTGGTTACTTTCTGACTTTAAACAGCAATGAAACTAGGCTGACATTTTGTGAAGAGTTTAATTTGTCTGAGTTAGCCACATTCAAATGCTGCTCTCGCTTCAGACCTGCCTGACCTAATGTAAAATTCATAACTATGAAAACTCATCAAAAAAAAAGTTTGCTAAGTCTGTGCCTGAACCCATCACAGGTGATGCACTTTGGTAGGAGTAACCAGAAGGCAAAGCACATGGGCTAATGGTAAGATTCTTAGTAGTGTAGATGAGCAGAGAGATCTCGGTGTCCATGTACACAGATCCTTGAAAGTTGCCACCCAGGTTGACAGGGCTGTTAAGAAGGCATACTGTGTTTTAGCTTTTATTAATAGAGGGATCAAGTTCCGGAACCATGAGGTTATGGTGAAGCTGTACAAAACTCTGGTGCGGCCGCACTTGGAGTATTGTGTACAGTTCTGGTGCGGCCGCACTTGGAGTATTGTGTACAGTTCTGGTCACCGCATTATAAGAAGGATGTGGAAGCTTTGGAAAGGGTGCAGAGGAGATTTACTAGGATGTTGCCTGGTCTGGAGGGAATGTCTTACGAGGAAAGGCTGAGGGACTTGAGGCTGTTTTCATTCAAGAGAAGAAGATTGAGAGGTGACTTAATTGAAACATATAAAATAATCAGAAGGTTAGATAGGGTGGATAGGGAGAGCCTTTTTCCTAGGATGGTGATGGCGAGCACGAGGGGGCATAGCTTTAAATTGAGGGGTGAAAGATATAGGACAGATGTCAGAGGTAGTTTCTTTACTCAGAGAGTAGTAAGGGAATGGAACGCTTTGCCTGCAACGGTAGTAGATTCGCCAACTTTAGGTACATTTAATCGTCATTGGATAAGCATATGGACGTACATGGAGTAGTGTAGGTTAGATGGGCTTCAGATCGGTATGACAGGTCGGCACAACATCGAGGGCTGAAGGGCCTGTACTGTGCTGTAATGTTCTATGTTCTATGTTCTAGAAATATGGATTACATTTCTTGCTTTTAGAGTCACTTTCAGAGCTTGAACTGCAAAAGCAATGATTATTTTGCAAAACTGGCCTTGCTGCAGCACAATGAGTAAAGGCCAGTTTGAGACAAAGTTAAGCGTTCAAATCTTGAGCTCAGAATCCAAAGTGACACCCCCGAACCCCCAAACCCCCAAACCCCCCAATAATCCACAATCTACTTCAGTAACACAGAAAGTAAACTGGAAATGCTGGCTTAACAATCCACAAGCCCAGGCCATTGCTGTGGGGGGTGGGGGGGGCGTGGTTTGAATCCCATTATGGCAGTTGGTGAAATGTGAATTAATTTACAATATGGAATAAAATATCTAGTCTAGTGGTGTTTGAGAGATAGTAGGAACTGCAGATGCTGGAGAATCTGAGATGACAAGCTGGATGAACACAGCTGGATGAATGTGATTTTCTGAAGAAGGGTCTAAGCCCGAACTGTCAGCTTTCCTGCTCCTCTGATGCTGCTGGGCCTGCTGTGTTCATCCAGCTCCACACTATGTGCTCTAATGGTGACCTTGTAACCACTGTTGCTTGTTGTACAAACCCATCTGGTTCACTAATGTTTCAGATCAATGTTCTTTCAACAGAACCTGCTATTTTACTGAAATAAGACAAAGAACTGCGGATGATGGAGATCCAAACCAGAAAAAGAAGTTGCAGGCAGAACTCAGCAGGTTTGGCAGCATCTGTGGGAAGAAAGCGGAGCTAACTTTTTCAATCAAGTGACTCTTCATTAGAACTCTTCATCTGATGATGAAGAGTTGCTGGAGAAACTCAGCAGATCTGGCAACGTCTGTGGAGAGACAGAGTTAACATTTCCAGTCCAGTGAACCTGCTTCAGAACGCCAGACCTGCCGAGTTTCTCCAGTAATTTCCATTTTTGTTTCAAGCCTTCAGAATATTTTCTGACCATTCATTGGAAGGACTGCAGTCCCATTGTTGTCCTGCTAGGGGCACTCTTGGTCCATCAAAAAGCAATGAACTCAGCATTGCCGCTGTAACCGCTTGCTGTCACAGCCAAGCTGCGATCTGAACCCAATGAACATGATCTACTGACAGAAATAAACGTTCCACTAGCAAAAACAAAACAGAAATTTTAGAAACAATGCATGCATTTGCCGAAGGGCCTGTACTGTGCTGTAATGTTCTATGTTTTTAATTATTTGTAAAATATTGAAGTCCAGCCTTTGATTGCAGAGCTAGTCTTTGGGCCATCAGGCAACAAGTTGATGGTCTTAGTTTTCTTCTGTTATTGCAAGACAACTATTGGTTGTAGCTCTCGGTGTTTGAGCTCCTAGGCCTTTTTAACCTACTGCAGGTAAGATCCAAACTGAGCATTTGTGCCATGTGTACATCTGCAGATGTTGTGTTTGCGTGTGAGTGTCTGCGTATCCAGTATTCATTCATGGGATGAGTGTGCCACTGACCAGGCAGCATTTATTGTCCATCCCTAATTGCCCAGAGGGCAGATGAGAGTCAACCACATCGCTGTGGGATTGGAGTCACATGTAGGACAGACCAGGTAAGGATGACAGTTTCCTTCCCTAAAGGACACTGGTGAACCAGATGGTTTTTTTCAATACGACAATGGATTCATGGTCATCAGTAGGACTCTTAATGGCAGAAATTTATTTGTTGAATTCAAATTCCACCATCTGTCGTGGTGAGATTCGAGCCTGGGTCTCCAGAACATTAACTGGATCTCTGGATTAACCATCTAGAGATAATGCCACTAGCCCATTGCCCCCAGAGAGAGAGAGAGAGAGAGAGAGAGAGTGGGAGACAGAGAGTGAGAGTGACAGAGAGAGAGAGAGGGAGAGAGAGGGGGTGAGAGAAAGAGAGAGAGGGCAAAAGGCTGAGCGAGATGGGGGGTGGAGAGAGAGCAGGAGAGAGAAAGGGAGAGGGTGAGATAGAAAGACAGAGAGAGAGAAAGAGAGGGAGAGGTAGAGAGAGCGAGAGAGAGAGACCAATTTGTGCAGCAAGACAGACAGAGCAAGATAACACCATGATCCCAGCTGAAGCTACCGTTGGACAAGTCTGATCCAAGAATGAAAACCATCTTGATAGATCATACATTTCTGAAGAGGGGTCTCAACCCAAAACGTCAGCTTTCCTGCTCCTCTGATGCTACTTGGCCTGTTGTGTTCATCCAGCTCTACACCTTAGAACATAGAACATAGAACATAGAACAGTACAGCACAGAACAGGCCCTTCAGCCCACAATGTTGTGCCGACCATTGATCCTCATGTATGCACCCTCAAATTTCTGTGACCATATACATGTCCAGCAGTCTCTTAAATGACCCCAATGACCTTGCTTCCACAACTGCTGCTGGCAACGCATTCCATGCTCCCACAACTCTCTGCGTAAAGAACCCGCCTCTGATATCCCCTCTATACTTTCCTCCAAACAGCTTAAAACTATGACCCCTCGTGCTAGCCATTTCTGCCCTGGGAAATAGTCTCTGGCTATCAACTCTATCTATGCCTCTCATTATCTTGTATACCTCAATTAGGTCCCCTCTCCTCCTCCTTTTCTCCAATGAAAAGAGACCGAGCTCAGTCAACCTCTCTTCATAAGATAAGCCCTCCAGTCCAGGCAGCATCCTGGTAAACCTCCTCTGAACCCTCTCCAAAGCATCCACATCTTTCCTATAATAGGGCGCCCAGAACTGGATGCAGTATTCCAAGTGCGGTCTAACCAAAGTTTTATAGAGCTGCAACAAGATCTCACGACTCTTAAACTCAATCCCCCTGTTAATGAAAGCCAAAACACCATATGCTTTCTTAACAACCCTGTCCACTTGGGTGGCCATTTTAAGGGATCTATGTATCTGCACACCAAGATCCCTCTGTTCCTCCACGCTGCCAAGAATCCTATTCTTAATCCTGTACTCAGCTTTCAAATTCGACCTTCCAAAATGCATCACCTCGCATTTATCCAGGTTGAACTCCATCTGCCACCTCTCAGCCCATCTCTGCATCCTGTCAATGTCCCGCTGCAGCCTACAACAGCCCTCTACACTGTCAACGACACCTCCGACCTTTGTGTCGTCTGCAAACTTGCTGACCCATCCTTCAATCCCCTCGTCCAAGTCATTAATAAAAATTACAAACAATAGAGGCCCAAGGACAGAGCCCTGTGGAACACCACTCACCACTGACTTCCAGGCAGAATATTTTCCTTCTACTACCACTCGCTGTCTTCTGTTGGCCAGCCAATTCTGTATCCAGACAGCTAAGTTCCCCTGTATCCCATTCCTCCTGACCTTCTGAATGAGCCTACCATGGGGAACCTTATCAAATGCCTTACTGAAGTCCATATACACCACATCCACAGCTCGACCCTCATCAACTTTTCTAGTCACATCCTCAAAAAACTCAATAAGGTTTGTAAGGCATGACCTACCCCTCACAAAGCCGTGTTGACTGTATTTGATCAAGCCATGCTCTTCCAGATGGTCATAAATCTTATCCCTCAGAATCCTTTCTAACACCTTGCAGACGACAGACGTGAGACTTACCGGTCTATAATTGCCGGGGATTTCCCTATTTCCTTTCTTGAAGAGAGGAATTACATTTGCCTCTCTCCAGTCCTCAGGTACGACTCCAGTGGAGAGCGAGGATGCAAAGATCTTCGCAAGTGGCGAAGCAATTGCATTTCTCGCTTCCCAAAGCAGCCGAGGACAAATCTGATCCGGGCCTGGCGACTTGTCAATCTTGGCGACCTTGTTATCTCAGATTCTCCAGCATCAGCAGTCCCTACTATCTCTTGACGAATCATATGTTCACCTTTTACTTGGTTCATTAACAATATAGTTAGTCTTGGAGTAAATGTCATTTCAGCTGAAGTTCAACATAGGAAGCCTCCAAAGTTTGGTTAGAAATCTGCAACTTGTCAGAACTGAGATCTGTGGAAAAATTCATGTCAGCAGAATTGGAAGGGAATCGTTGTCTTCACCAGTCACAGTGGGCAACCTATCAGGAGTCAGTTAAGTAGAAGATTAAGGAGTTGAGAGAGGGGTGTAATGTAGTCTAGAGGCTTTATTTTTACTGATAGGGTCAGGAAACAGGTTGGAACTTTGTGATGTGATTTAAAATCATTCTCACAATCACCTACATTTAGAGAAATTGTTTTTCTTTTATATAAGAAGCATCCATTTTATTGTTAAAGAAAATGTGAAAACCTCGTGTGAATATAATTCAGTGACTCATCATCATGTTAATTGACTAACAGGAAACTAAGCATATGATGTATAAAGCAAAACTTCATCTTGGGATCTGGTGAGACCACACTTGAAGTATAGTGTACAGTATTGATCATCTCATTGCTTTGCAAGTGGCTCAGAGAGTAATACCTGAAATGGGTGGGTTGCCTTATGAGAATGTGTTGGATGAGTTAGGCTTGTATCCACCAGAGTAAGAGTTGACTTAATTGGAAGATCCTGAGAAGTCTTGATGGGGTGGGTATGGAGAGGATGTTTCCTCTTGTCAGAAAATCTAGAACTAGGGATCATTGTATAAAACAAAATGGTGGCTTCCCATTTAAGACAGCAATGGGGAAACATTGCTTTCTCACAGACGATCATGAGCCTTTGGAATTTGCATCCTGAAAAGACAGGGAAAGCAGAGTTTTTGGATTTTTTAAGGCAGAGGTTGGGGATTCCTGATAAGCAAAGTCTATCGGTGACAGTTGGGAATATGGAGTCATTAGATCAGCCTTGATCTTATTGATCAGTGAAACAGGGTTGAGGGGCCGATTGGTCTACTCTAGATGCTAATTTGTATCTTCTTATGTGCCTTTCCTCATCAACAAAAAAAAGGGCAGCTGTAATGATGTGTAGATTGATGCATTGATATCCCAACATCTTTGTTCCATCACTTTAGAGAGAAGAAGGTTGAGAGGTGACTTAATTGAAACATATAAAATAATCAGAGGGTTAGATAGGGTGGATAGGGAGAGCCTTTTTCCTAGGATGGTGACGGCAAGCACGAGGGGTCATAGCTTTAAATTGAGGGGTGAAAGATATAGGACAGGTGTCAGAGGTAGTTTCTTTACTCAGAGAGTAGTAAGGGAATGGAACGCTTTGCCTGCAACGGTAGTAGATTTGCCACCTTTAGGTACATTTAAGTCGTCATTGGACAAGCATATGGACGTACGTGGAATAGCGTGGGTTAGATGGGCTTCAGATCGGTATGACTGGTCGGCACAACATCGAGGGCCGAAGGGCCTGTACTGTGCTGTAATGTTCTATGTTCTATGTTCTATGTGATTATATGTTAATGTGAATAAAAAGAATATTCCAGGCTGTTGGGAAAAGATAGGAGAATGCAGTGAGTCAAACTGCTTGTTCAGAGAGTGGGCTGAATGGCCTCTTTCTGTGCTGTAACAATTCTCTGCTTTTGGGAATTAAACATTTATCATTTCTGTTTAGACATGTGCTGTTACAGCAATAACAAGTCTTAAACCTCTAAGAACAAATTTCTGGTCAGCTATCCTGGCTTTAGGCTTGGCAGGACCCAGATGAAAATGGGTAGAAACTGTGGTCATTGGTTGCGTGGAATGAAATTCTGGGATATTCTTTCATATCATTTCCTGGTGAACGCAATTTCACACACCAACTCCACATGGGATCTTGTGTCATTATTAACCTTGACTGCATTCTTGTATTCACCAATTCCCACCCAAATCTCTTTCATGTCATTCACTATCTCTAAGAATGTGCAGCTGTTGTAATATAATGATAAATTCTTCAGTGCCACAAAAAAACTCATCAACCTCCACACTCACTCTGTAACTCTGCATTTGTCACTTCCCATTTGGGGTGGGATTGGTCATCCAGTTTAGTGAAGATAGTTCTGAGTGGTGCAGGTTTTGTTGCGTTGGGAACAAGAAAGTTTATTAGCACATTGTACAATTCCAGGCCAACACTGATTCACAAACCTGATTTCCTGTGCTCGGGAAACATCTTATTCTGGCTCTGAACCTGTCACTTTCGAGTTTGATTGTATTGCTAGCTGTGGATGGCATTGAGCTGACTCCTGACTTGTGCTTTGTAGATGGTGGGACAGGCTTTGGGGAGACAGGAGGGGGGTTACTCACCACACAATTCCTAGCCTCTGGCCTGCTCTTGTAGCCAATGTGTTTATAGAGTCATAGGGATGTAAAGATGCATAGCACAGAAAAAGGCCATTCAGTCCAACACGTCCATGCTGACCAGGCATCGTAAATAAATCTAGTCCCATTTGCCATCATTTGGCCCATATCCCTTTAAACTCTAACTATTCATGTCCCCATCCAGGTGCGTTTTAAATGTTGTAATTGTACCAGCCTCCATCACATCCTCTGGCAGCTTGTTCCATCAGCTGTGAAATTTCACTGTTTGTTTTTCTTGGACTGAACTCCAATTTCCAGAGATGCTTGTACTTTCACAGTCAGCCAGCTGTGAATGTTCACTGCTCAGTTTTTTGATGAACTCTTGAGCCATTCTCGGACCCCCCCATGTTGTTGCTCCTGAAACCCCTGCTCTCTCTCTCTTTCTCACGTTAAAAGTATCATTGTTTTTGATATTGTTTTTAAATTTTCAAAAACAAAGCAAAAACTTATAAAAATAATAATTACTGCTGTAAGAAATCAAGGAAATTAGCTCCAGCACTGAAAAAACCTCCATAAAGGTTCTTACAGCCATGATTCTCCCATTCAGCTTTCGGCCAAGGATGTTGATAGTGGGGTTTTTCATTGATGGTGAGACTGTTGACGGTCAAGGTGTGGTGGTTAGATTGTCTCTTATTTGAGATGGTTGGCATTTGTGTGGTGCAAATGTAAATGGTAAGATCATTTGAACTTGGGAGGGAGAACAGCTCCAAGGACATAGACCTAACCTGGTCTCTGTACAGCCTCAGTTACAAACTCTAACATATGGAGGGAAAGCAGAGTTAATGTTTCAAGTACAGACCTGTGGAAGGATCACTGGATTCAAACTGTTAACCCTGTTTCTCTCTTCACAGACCAGCCGAGTTTCTCCAGCAATTTCTGTTTTTGTTCCAGATTTACAGAATCCACAGTCCTTTGTTTTATTGGAACATCCCAATGGAACACGTACCTAATTGTGCAATAAGCTGTGTCTTAACAAAGACTGGAATGTCTTCTCATTAGAAAACTTTTGACCTGAGCTGGAGTATTGTGTACAGTTGTAGCTGCCACAATATAGGGAAGATGTGAATGCGTTGGGAAGAAGGCGAAGGGATTTACAAGATGGTTCCAGCATTGAGAAAATTCAGTAATGAGGATCGACGGAAGCAGTTCTCCCTAGAGAGAAAAGGCTGAGAGGGAGATTTGATGGAGTTTTTTAAAACCACGTGCAGGCTGAATAGTGCAGATAGGGAGAAGCTGTTCTGGCTTGTAAAAAGAATAAGAATGAGAGGGCACAGAGTTAAAGTCATGTGCAAAAGAAGCAAAGGTGAAATGAGGAAAACATTTTCACACAAAGAGTATTTAGTGTGTGAATGCACTGCCTGGAAAAGTGGTGGAGGCAGGTTCAATTGAAGCATTCGAAGGGGGCATTGGATGCTTATTTGGATAGAAATTGTTTGCAAAGATATGGGGATAAAGGCAGGAGATTGGCAAGAGGTTATGCCACTTGTTTGAAGAGCCAGTGCAGACACAATGGTTTGAATAGCCTTCTCCTGCACTGTAACATTTCTGTGTTTGTGTGAGAGTTTCCCTTTGTCACACGAGACGAGTCAGGCTATGTAGATCCCTACCCAGAGAGAGAGGGAGAGGTGCTGGCTGCAAATTCACTTCCTGGTGCCCAATGATCCAGATAGAGCACGGTGAGCAGTGGGAGGCATCAGCATGCAACAAGATGCTGAGGCAGGACTACAGCAGGCCGGCAGTCATGAGATTCTGGTCCTCTGTGATATTTAATTCCTCAGCAAGTTGGAGGACTGTGTTCGATTCCAGTTGTTATATGAGCCAAAGCTGTGCAGGGAAGAAAATGACAAGATGATGGCACTAAGATTTCACCCTGTTACTCAAATCAGCTTAATTACGGTCGGAAAGAAGCTGCTTTAACTCAGATCCTGTGGTGGTCGAAGAATATTTTTAACTTTACTGATGCTAGCAGTTTTCTATCCTAATATGCAAAAATACGTTGGTGAGTGATAGGAATTCTGACAGAGAGAAGGTGGCAGCTTCTGTTAATTGATAGTTGAACATTTGCTCATCTTTAACTATCTCACTCTCTTGTAACTTTTATTGAAATAGTCACTTGGTATTACACACAGGCTTGTGCACTGTGGGAAAAGACACTTTTCCAGCAAAACATTTCCTCCTGCTGTCATCAGGAGTGTTTGAAAAAAAACCAACATAAAGAGAAAGCGAGCTTTTCATACTGTATGAGAAGGGAGTGCTGATAATCAGCAAGTGGACTGGATGATGCATTACTTTGGAGAAAGAATAAGTTAGATCATGACTGACAGTTACATTTAAGCCAGGCAGGTTGGCTCTGATTGGTCCAGGCAGTGACATTGAGAATGAACCAAAGAATAGACACAGATTCCTTTGGCGCCAAAAGAGGATCCCCCTCGTTCTCACACACAACCCCACCAACCTCCGGATACAACGCATCATCCTCCGACACTTTCACCATCTACAATCCGACCCCACCACCCAAGACATTTTTCCATCCCCACCCCTGTCTGCTTTCCGGAGAGACCACTCTCTCCGTGACTCCCTTGTTCGCTCCACACTGCCCTCCAACCCCACCACACCCGGCACCTTCCCCTGCAACCGCAGGAAATGTTACACTTGCCCCCACACCTCCTCCCGCATCCCCATCCCAGGCCCCAAGATGACTTTCCATATTAAGCAGATGTTCACCTGCACATCTGCCGATGTGGTATACTGTATCCATTGTACCCGGTGTGGCTTCCTCTACATTGGGGAAACCAAGCGGAGGCTTGGGGACCGCTTTGCAGAACACCTCTGCTCGGTTCGCAATAAACAACTGCACCTCCCAGTAGCAAACCATTCCCACTCCCCCTCCCATTCTTTAGATGACATGTCCATCATGGGCCTCCTGCAGTGCCACAATGATGCCACCCGAAGGTTGAAGGAACAGCAACTCATATTCCGCTTGGGAACCCTGCAGCCTAATGGTATCAATGTGGACTTCACCAGCTTCAAAATCTCCCCTTCCCCAACTGCATCCCTAAACCAGCCCAGCTCGTCCCCTCCCCCCACTGCATCCCAAAACCAGCCCAGCTCTTCCCCTCCACCCACTGCATCCCAAAACCAGCCCAGCCTGTCTCTGCCTCCCTAACCTGTTCTTCCTCTCACCCATCCCTTCCTCCCACCTCAATCTACCCCCATCTACCTACTAACCTCATCCCACCTCCTTGACCTGTCCGTCTTCCCCGGACTGACCTATCCCCTCCCTGCCTCCCCACCTATACTCTCCTCTCCACCTATCTTCTTTACTCTCCATCTTTGGTCCGCCTCCCCCTCTCTCCCTATTTATTCCAGAACCCTCTCCCCATCCCCCTCTCTGATGAAGGGTCTAGGCCCGAAACGCCAGCTGTTATGCTCATAAGATGCTGGCCAGCTAGTGACCCCACAATAAAAAAAATGAGCGAGCAGCTCTATGGCCTTCTGGGACTCTGGTAACTTTTACTGTGCAGGCTAATTGTTACGTTAATCAGATTATTTCTTGCTGCACTTCTCCAGCAATTTGTGTATTTATTTCCCATCATTTCCTCTTAAGGACGATGAATTCTCTCACAAAACTGTATCAAGGTGCAGTCAAACCGTTCGTTAACAACGTCCCCGTATCTTCTGCCAAACATGCTACAGCCATTCCCCTCCCTCTCTAACTCCCAGACTATCACATGTGTACAAGCCCGCCTTCAGAGTCTTCCTCATCCCTGAGTCCTGGCTGCAGGCTCGCAGCTCTGTCTCTCCCTGAACACACACACTCAGACACACACACACACACACACACACACACACACACACACACACACACACACACACTCAGACACACACACACACACGCACACACACACTCACACTCACACACACTCACTCAGAGACACACACTCAGACACACACACACACACTCACACAGAGACACACACTCAGACACACACACACTCAGACACACACACACACACTCACACAGAGACACACACTCAGACACACACACACACATACACACACTCACACAGAGACACACACTCAGACACACACACAGACACAGACACACACACAGACACACACACACACAGACACACAGACACACACACAAACACACATACACACAGACACACACACAAACACACAGACACACACAGACACACACACAAACACACACACAAACACACAGACACACACACACACAGACGCACACACTCACACACACACACAGACACACACACACACACTCACACACACACAGACACACACACACACACTCATACACACACACAGAGACACACACTCAGACACACACAGACACACACACACACTCACACACAAACAGGCACACACACACACCCACAGACACACACACACTCACACACATACACACACACACACACACTCACATACACAGACACACACACACACACATACACACACACACACACAGACACACACACACACACACACACACACACTCACTCACACACACAAACACACTCACACACACACACACATACACACACACTCACACACACACAGACACACACACACACACACACTCACTCACACACAAACACACTCACACACACAGACACACACACACTCACTCACACACAAACACACTCACACACAGACACACACACTCACACACACACACTCACTCACACACAAACACACTCACACACACACACACTCACTCACACACAAACACACTCACACACACACAGACACACACACACACTCACACACTCACTCACACACAAACACACTCACACACACACACACTCACTCACACACAAACACACTCACACACACACAGACACACACACACACACACACACACTCACACACAAACACACTCACACACAGACACACACACTCACACACACACACACACAGACACACAATCACATACACAGACACACACACACTGACACACAGACACACACACACACGTACACACACACACAGAGACACACACACTCACACACAAACACACACACACACACACACACACACACACACACACACACACACACACACACACACACACACACACAGTGCTGGTGAAGCCACTGGCTGAGATCCTGATACCAAGTGGCAGAGTTTCACACTCCCAGTCTCTTTGTCATGGATTTCACACTTCAGCATTAGTGCTCGGCCAACTTGCTGTTCTTGGCTATCGATACAGAGAAAAGGCAGACAGAATAAGATCTTAGTGCGGGGAGGGTTTGAGGAAAGAAGGAATCCCATCTCGATACTATCTGCAGCTTGTGAATCTGAAGAAATTGAGGGGGAGTGGAATGGCTTCAGTCCTGCAGTTGGTCACAGGGTCAGTGTCAGCCATTCCCATAGTGATGGTGTTTACTCTTACCTGGGTGTAGGGGACGGAACGGTGTTGTGCCTGGTTGCTCTGTGACTGGACCCTAACACACTCACGTGAGGGAGCAGTTTGTCTTTTTAAGAGACAGGGAAGTGTGTCAGGGAGGGTGGAACAATGTGGCTTTCCTGGTTAAATAACAGCCAGCTCGTGTACAGTGTGAGAAGTGGGTGTGATGCTTCTATCGTTGGGTCAGAGTCATACTGCGCAGGACTGGCCCTTCAGTCTAACCCATCCGCATTGATCGAGTTTCCAAAAGGTCCCATTTGTCTGCAGTGAGCAGTGAGTGTGAGTAGTGAGTGAGCAGTGAGTGTGAGTAGAGAGTAGTGAGTGAGCAGTGAGTGTGAGTGTGAGTGTGAGTAGTGAGTAGTGAGTGAGCAGTGAGTGAGCAGTGAGTGTGAGTGTGAGTAGTGAGTAGTGAGTGAGCAGTGAGTGAGCAGTGAGTGTGTGTGAGTGTGAGTAGTGAGTAGTGTGTGAGCAGTGAGTGAACAGTGAGCAGTGAGCAGTGAGTGTGAGTAGTGAGTGAGTAGTGAGTGAGCAGTGGGCAGTGGGTAGTGAACAGTCAGTAGTGAGTAGTGAGCGAGCAGTGAGCAGTGAGTAGTGAGTAGTGAGCAGTGAGTAGTGAGCAGTGAGTAGTGAGTGAGCAGTGGGTAGTGAACTGTGAGTAGTGAGCAGTGTGTCATGAGCAGTGAGTAGTGAACAGTGAGCAGTGAGTGAGTAGTGAGCCGTGAGCAGTGAATAGTGAGTGAGCAGTGAGCACTGGGCAGTGAGTGTGCAGTGAGTAGTGAGTGTGAGTAGTGAGTGAGCAGTGAGCAGTGAACGAGCAGTGAGTGAACAGTGAGCAGTGAGCTGTGAGCAGTGAGCAGTGAGTAGTGAGTAGTGAGCAGTCAGTAGTGAGTGAGCAGTGAGCAGTGGGTAGTGAACTGTGAGCAGTGAGCAGTGTGTCATGAGCAGTGAGTAGTGGGTAGTGGGTAGTGAGCAGTTAGTAGTGAGTAGTGATTGAGCACTGAGCAGTGAGCAGTGAGTAGTGAGCAGTCAGTAGTGAGCAGTGAGTAGTGAGCAGTCAGTAGTGAGCAGTCAGTAGTGAGCAGTGAGTAGTAAGTGAGCAGTGAGCAGTGGGTAGTGAACTGTGAGTAGTGAGTGAGTAGTGAGAGGGCAGTGAGCAGTGTGTGAGCAGTGTGTGAGTAGTGAGTGAGTAGTGAGTGAGCACTGGGCAGTGAGTGAGCAGTGAGCAGTGGGTAGTGAGTAGTGAGCTGTGAGTAGTGAGCAGTGTGTCATGAGCAGTGAGTAGTGAGCAGTGAGCAGTGAGTGTGAGTAGTGAGTGAGCAGTGAGCAGTGAGTAGTGAGTGTGAGTAGTGAGTGAGCAGTGAGCAGTGAGTGAGTAGTGAGCAGTGGGTAGTGAGTAGTGAGCAGTGAGCACTGGGCAGTGAGTGAGCAGTGAGTAGTGAGTGTGAGTAGTGAGCAGTGAGCAGGGGGCAGTGAGTAGTGAGTGAGTAGTGAGCAGTGAGTGTGAGTAGTGAGTGAGCAGTGAGTAGTGAGTAGTGAACAGTGGGTAGTGAGCTGTGAGTAGTGAGCAGTGTGTCATGAGAAGTGAGTAGTGATTGAGTAGTGAGTGAGTAGTGAGCAGGGGGCCGTGAACAGTGAGCAGTGAGTGAGCAGTGTGTGAGCAGTGAGTGTGAGTAGTGAGTGAGCAGTGAGCCAGTGAGTGAGTAGTGAGCAGTGGGTAGTGAGTAGTGAGTGAGTAGTGAGCAGTGAGTAGTGAGTAGTGAGTGAGTAGTGAGTAGTGAGCAGTGAGCAGTGTGTGAGCAGTGAGTGTGAGTAGTGAGTGAGCAGTGAGCAGTGGGTAGTGAGTAGAGTGAGTAGTGAGCAGTGAGCAGTGAGTAGTGAATGAGCAGTGTGTAGTGAGTGAGTAGTGAGCAGTGGGTAGTGAGTAGTGAGCAGTCAGATGCTGTGAGGGTCAGAGTGGACTTGTTGGGCTGAAGGGCCTGTTTCCACACTGTAGGCGTCCAATATAAAAGTCTCACTTGCCCGACCGCAGTGAGGCAGAGCTTGTAGTCACTTATGTAATGGCTGAGCTGCCTCTGGTTCTCACGCGGTTAGAAATATCGAAAACAGGAGGAGGCCATTCAGCCCGTCGAGCTTGCTCTGCCATTCAATATGACCATGGCTGATTATCCGACTCAGTTCCCTATCCCCACTTTCTCCCCCATGCCCTTACGGAGGTGTAGGGAGGGTAACAAGTGGAACACAGAAAGATAAAATCTTGTGTTATATTTAGTGTTTCAAAATGGTGCCAGAACAGGGATTTGCATTTTGCACACAAAAGGATACTTTTCACTGTATTTTTATACACATGCGGCAGTCAATGTAAATCTTTGATCCCTATAGCCCTCAGAACAACAGCAAGCTTTTTGCTAACTGGCACCTATGGGGCCAGGAGTGTGCTGATTGATCAAATACTCACCATAATCGTGAGATCCACATCAGCAGTGTAAAAAACACACACTAAATAATAGAAACCTAATGCACAGGACGTATACAACACTGTGATACTTTATTTACAGCACAAATCACTTAAATAATAACGCAACTTTGTCCTAAATAAAACTTATGGCTGACAGCCTTCTTGCTTGTGCTCTCACTGATTACTCGGTAATATGGCAAACATACAGCATCTGAGGTATTTTTGCCGATTCATCAAGAGCACCAGTTCGTAAAGTGCCAGTTAAAACAAAGTTTGCTGTTTATCTAACTCCTACCTGAAAATGTTTTGGCCTCAATGGATTTCTGTGAGAGAGAACACCAAAGGCTCAGGGTCAAGACATCTCTCCTCATCTCAGTCCGAAATGGCCTACCCCATATCTTTCAGTCAAGACCCCTGGTTCTGGGATCCCTCATCATCCTTCCTCTATTTACCCAACCTCGTCCTTTTGGAATAATTGGATATAATCACTGAGCGTATTGTACACAAACATTGAACTTTGTTGTCATGACTACAGCCAGGCCTTAATGTGGCCAGCCATCTGTTGCTGATGATACAGCCTCTATGCAAAGAGAGATTTGGTCTTTTATCTGGGGAGTTTCGATATCCCAGCTCTGCAAATATAAAATGAAGGAGGGAGAGAGAGTTGCTGTACACAAGGAGATCAGAGTCTGAGAAACAAACCAAACAACACCCTGAGCTCTTCACCCTGCAATCTGAATAGCCATTTTCAGAACAGTACATGAATGGCATTTCGACAATCACAGCTTGAATCTCCTGGACAACGGTTGCATTCCAAAGGGAATACTTTTGGAAAAAATAAAATCTTGATTACAATTCTCAAAGCAAATGAAATCAACAAGTTTGGCAAAAATTAAAATCCATAACTCCAGAAGCACAACTTTCTCAACTATCATTTATATAGTGCCTTTTATACAGTAGAATAATACAAAGCACTTGTAGAAGTGTCACCAGACACCAAGCCCCATGAGGATGCCTTCAGTTTGGCTGAGTTTTAAGGCAAGTTTTAAGGAGCATCTTAAAGGAGCAGTTAGAAGAGGAGGTATTGAGGGGTTTGGGGATGGAATGCCAGAGCTTAGTGTCCAGGGAGCTGAAGCAATGCCACCAGTGATGGAACAATTAAAATCAGGGATGTTCAACAGGCCAGAGTTTGAGGAGCACAAGAATCCAGACAGGAGAGTGTCATAAGAGAGGAGTGAGGCTGTGGAGAGACTAGAAAACAAGGCTGAGAAACATGGGTGAACAGGAAAGAGAGTTGAAATGATTGGTGGAGGGGAAATGTCACATTCTTGGAAGCAAAAACAGAAATTGTCAGAAAAACTCAGCTGGTCTGGCAGGAGCTGTGGAGAGAAAGCAGAGTTAACATTTCTGGTTCAGTGATCCTTCTTCAGAATGCTGCCAGAGCTGCTGAGCTTTTCCAGCAAAACTGTTTGTGTTTCTGATTTCCATCTTCTACAGAATCAAAGGATCCCTATAGTGTGGAAGCAGGCCATTTGTCCCAACTAGTCCACACCTACCGTCTGAAGAGTATCCCAACCAGAACCGCCTCCACCCTATCCCTGTGTTTCCCATGACCATTCCACCCTACCCTGCACATCTTTGGACTGCAGGAGAAAACTGGCGTACCTGGAGGGAACCCACATGGACACGGGGAGAACGTGCAATCTCCACACAGGGTGGAATTGAATCTGGGTCCCTGGCACTGTCAGGCAGCAGTGCTAATCACTGAGCCACTGTACCATCTTAGTTCTATGGGTTTCTTTTGGTTTCACATATTGGGAAGACTTTGTATTATCATAAAAACTGAAAGGACTGCAGATACTGTAAATCAGGAGCATCCTACCAAAACTTCCGCTCTCTGAAGCTGATCATAGTCAACAACATCTCAGCTTTATCCCTCTGCATCCCCACTTTAATGAATTTTGAACTCTTCTTCTGCCATCTTTGCCTCTGTGCCCATTTCTTTGGACCAGTGTTGTCTCACCATCTCACAGATCCCTTAGCCCACTCCAGCACTCTCCCTCTGCCTGGACCCCTCCCCTACCTGAACTCAGTTGGTTCATTAAGAACTGTTGACATGATATTGGTCGCTTCAATTTCTCTGCCCAATTTCAATCCAATCTATCTCCCTCCGAACTGACTGCACTCCATGCACTTGGATCAGACCCTGACTTTGTCATTAAGCCTGCCAATAAGGGTGAAGCTGTTGTAGTCTGGCATACTGACCTCTACCTTGCAGAGGCTGAGCGCGAACTCTCAGATACCTCCTCCTACCTTCCCCTGGACCATGACTCTGCCAGGGCACATCAGGCCACGGTATCAACTACGGTCATCTGGTGATCACCCCCCACCACTGCCTCCAAGCTAATAGTCATCCAACTCCTTACGACTTGCTTCTACTTCCTTCCAAAAATCCACAAACAGGACCGTCTGGGCAGATCCATTGTTTCAGCCTGCTCCTGCCCCACAGAACTCATCTCTTCCCACCCGGACTCAGTCTTCTCTCCCCCAGTCCGATCCCTGCCCACGTACATCCATGATTCCACTGACACCTTACACTGGTTTCAGATTTTCCAGTTAGCAGGTTCCACTGCCTGCTCTTTACCATGGACATGCAAACCCTTTATATGTCCATCCCCACCAGGAGGATCTAATGGCTCTCCACTTCTTTAGAAGCAAAGACCTGAACTATCCCCTCCCACCATCACCCGCCTCTGCTTGGCTGAGCTCATCCTCACCCTCAACAACTTCTTTTTTAATACCTCTTATTATCTTCAGGTCAGAGGCCTCGCCATGGGTACCCACATGGGCCCTAGTTATGCCTGTTTTTTTCTTGGAACGTTCCTTGTTCTAGTTCTCTTCTGGCCCCCCACCCACAACTCTTTCTTCAAAATATCGATAATATCATTGAACTGTTTCCTTCTCTCATCCAGATTTGGAAAAGTTCATCAATTTCACTCCCAATTTCCACCCTGCCCTCACTTTCATCTGGTCTATCTCTGACTGCTTCCTTCCCTTCCCCAACATCTCTGTTTACATTCCTGGGGGTAGGCTGGCCACTAATATCCATTACAAACCCACCAACTCCCACAGCCACCTGGACTATACATCCTCACACCCTGCTTCCTGTAAAACAACTCTATTCCATTCTCTCAGTTCCTCCGTCTCCGTCGCATATGTTCAGACGAGGCCAACTTCGACAAGGGATTCTCCGAAATGTCCACCTTCTTCCCCAAACTAAGATTCCCCTGCTCCGTTGTTGACAGGGTCCTCAATGAGGTCTGACCCTTGTCCTGCACTTCTGTCCTCACCCCGCTTCCTCCCATAACAGCGATAGGGTTCCCCTTATCATTACCTACCATCCCACCAGCATCCACATCCAGAAGATCAGCAGACGCCATTTCCATCACCTCCAGCAAGATGCCACCACCAGACATATATTCCCCTCCCCTCCCTTATCTGCCTTCCGCAGGGACCGTTCCCTCCGGGACACACTGGTCCATAGTTTCTTCACCCCCAACACCTCCCCAAAGCCCCACAGCACCTTCCCCTGTAACCAGAGAAGGTGCAACACCTGCCCATTTACCTCCTCCCTCTCCACTATCCAAGGGCCTAAACATACCTTCCAGATGAAGCAGCATTTTACCTGCAGCGTAGGCTTGGTGACCACTTTGCAGAACATCTACATTCTGCCCACAAAAATGACCCTGAGCTACCAGTTGCCTGCCACTTTAACACACCACCCTGTTCCCTGGCCAACATCTCCATCTCTGGCTTGCTGAGTATTCCAGCAAAGCTCAACATGAGCTGGAAGAACAACACCACATTTTCTGCTTGGGGGCCCTGCAGTCTACTGAATTCAATATTGAGTTCAATAATTTTAGGGCCTGAACACTCCCATCCCCTCGCCCCCTACCCCACACACACCAGGCCTTGTTATCACATAACCTGTCATTACAAGATTTATTTATTTCCCACTTCAAAATTAACACTTCTGAAGGGTGAGAGAAATCATAAATGTTAACTGGGAGTTTCATAGTGCTCGACATGAGGAAATTTTCTCAGTTTTTGAGGAAGACTGTGGGAGGAATTAGCCCTTAAAAAGAAGTGGCGCCTGCAGCCAAGATGGACCAATCTTTCTGATGAAGGGTCTAGGCCCGAAATGTCAGCTTTTGTGTTCCTGAGATTTTGCTTGGCCTGCTGTGTTCATCCAGCTCCACATTTTGTTATCTCAGATTCTCCAGCATCTACAGTTCCTATTATCTCTGGTTTCCTTTGGCGCCACATCATTTGATGACGATCAACTGTCAAGAAGGAATAAAAATAAACAAGCGAGTGAGACAAGCCCCTAAACCACGTTCTTGCTTCATGTCTGATCCAGGCAGGATTGTACTGAACTGGACAATCGAGTCTGGCAGTTCACATGGAAGAAAAACAGAACGGTCCATGGTGCTTCTTGTCCGCTGCTAATTCACATCCCTTGGGGCAGCCGACCTGCTTATTTTATCCAAGTGAGGTTGACAGCGCTCTCTTACCCTGATTGCTGACCTTTTAAGCCCTATCAGGGAGGTGCACAGAATGCACTGAGATGTGAAGCTATTTGAAGTTTATTGGTTCGAACTATACGTCTGAAGGTCATAACCTATATTACTTTGTTGAGATTTTCTAAAAAAAAGCAAAATTAACTGGTGATTGTTTCAACGTTGGAAAACCTCCCTCTCTCAGTTTTTGAGGTTAATATAAAAGCAATTGTAGCTTCTCAGTGCCTGCCACTGTGTGCACACACTCCCCAGTGAAACCCTGAATTCTGTCTAATATTTTCTCCCTTTGCTTGCCTTACCTTATTTCATTCTTATATTCAACAAGCAGACAACTGATCGTGCACCAGTCTGGAGCCTTATTTTGATTTTGCCATGGAATATGGGTGTCACTGGCTGGCCCATCCCTACGCTGTTTGAGAAAGTGGTGGTAAACTGTTTTCTGGAGCTACAGTAGTCCCATCTTCCATCCTGTTGTCCATTCTGATTTTAATCACTTGACAATTGGTGGCTGTGCCTTTAGCAGCCTGAGTCCCAAAGCTCTGGAACTTGTCCCCAGACCTCTATCTCTCTCTCTTTCTCTCTCTCTCCATTACGACACTCCCAGTTTGATGGAGACTTTTAGCTCCTGTTGTGGAATCATTCTTTGCACCTTGTGGTCAATTTCAGTTTGACGTACTCCAGTGAAGCACCTTGGGACATTTTGCTGATTGAAAGGGTCTGTGTGAGCAGATCAGCACCTCAGGAGATACACTCCAGATATAGAACATAGAACATAGAACATAGAACAGTACAGCACAGTACAGGCCCTTCGGCCCACAATGTTGTGCCAAACTTTTACCCTAAACCTAAGGCCTATCTAACCACTACCCCTACCTTATACTATTATACATTTGCCTATCTAATAGCCTCTTAAATGCCCCTAATGAGGCCGACTCCACTACCCTCTCCAGCAATGCATTCCATGCCCCGCCCACTCTCTGAGTAAAGAACCTACCTCTGACGTCTCCCTGATATCCACATCCACTCACCTTAAAACTATGCCCCCTCGTAATAGTTACCTCCACCCTAGGAAAATATCTCTGGCTGTCCACTCTATCTATACCTCTGATCATTTTGTACACCTTTATGAAGTCACCTCTCATCCTTCGTCGTTGTAATGAGAAAAGCCCTAGCTCTCTCAACTTTTCCTCGTAAGACTTACCCTCAATTCCAGGCAACATCCTGGTAAATCTCCTCTGCACCTTTTCCGACACTTCCACGTATTTCCTGTAATGAGGTGACAAGAACTGGACACAATACTGAAGATGTGGCCTAACGAGGGTTTTGTATAGCTGGAGCATAACTTCACGACTGTTGAACTCAATTCCTCTATTAATGAAAGCTAACACACCATACGCCTTCTTAACAACTCTATCCACCTGGGTGGCAGCTTTCAGGGAACTGTGGACATGAACCCCAAGTTCTCTCTGCTCCTCCACACTGCCAAAAATCTTTCCATTAACCCTGTATTCTGCTTTCAAGTTTGTCCTTCTAAAATGAATCAGCTCACACCTTTCAGGGTTAAACTTCATCTGCCATTTCCAGTTCTCAGCCCAGCTCAGCTATTAATGTCCCTTTGTAACCTAGAATAGCCCTCTGCACTGTTCACAACGTGACCCACCTTTGTGTCATCCGCGAACTTACTCTTCCGCCCTTCCACTCTCACATCCAAATCATTTCCAAAAATCGCACATAGAGGAGGACCCAGAACAGATCCTTGTGATACACCACTCGTAACTGAGCACCATGTTGAATATTTTCCATCCACTACTACCCTTTGTCTCCTAAGGGTCAGCCAATTCTGAATCCAATCTGCCACATTTCCCCCTATTCCATGCCTCCTTACCTTCTGCATGAGACTACTATGGGGAACCTTATCAAAAGTTTTACTTAAATCCATGTATACCATACCCACTGCTCTACCTTCATCCATGTGTTTAGATTAGATTAGATTCCTACAGTGTGGAAACAGGCCGTCTGGCCCAACAAGTCCACACTGCCCCTTGAAACATCCCACCCAGACCCATTCCCCTATAACCCACATAACCCTGAACACTACGGGCGCCCGGAAGAAACCCGCGCAGACACGGGGAGAATGTGCAAACTCCACACAGACAGTTGCCCGAGGCTGGAATTGAACCTGGGTCCCTGGTTCTGTGAGGCAGCAGTGCTAACCAGTGAGCCACAGTGCCACCCCTCCGGTCACCTCTTCAAAGAATTCAATAAGGTTTGTGAGGCATGATCTACCACTCACAAATCCATGCTGACTATCACGAATCAAACTGTGCCTTTCCAAGTGATCATAAATCCTGTCTCTCAGAGCCCTTTCCAATAATTTGCCCACCACTGACGCAAGATTAAATGGCCTGTAATTTCTGGGGTTATCCTGATTCTCTTTTTTGAACAAGGGAATGGCGTTTGCCCCTCTCCAATCTTTCGGCACTATACCCGTAGACAGTGAGGGCGAAAAGGTCATCGCCAAAGGCCCTGGGATCTCCTCCCTCGCTTCCTATAGAATCCTTGGGTAAATCCCATCAGGCCCGGTGGTCTTATCTATCTCCAACATAAGGGCCACTGACTCTGATTGGACGCATTTGGGAGCTTTTATCAGATAACCTCCCAACGACTTCAGATTATTGCCCGTCTCCAATGTAAACAAAGCATCAAAATTGGAAGGTGACAGGGAGGACCCCCCAGCATCAGTGCAAGGAATACAACTTCCTTTCATATTTGTATAATTAAATGATGCGGAATAAACAGTAACATTTCAAGAGTTGCCAACCTTAGAGGAGTGACAGAGAGTGAGGAAGATTTGAATCACCTGCGAGACCCCATTGATAGACTGGAGGAATGGGCTGACAAGTGCTCCTTCATCAAATTTCTCTTCAATCACCTCTACTCCAAGGAAAACATCCCAGCTTCACTGCAGAATCAGTGAAGTATCACAGAAGCAGGCCATTTGGCATGTCATGCAATGTGAATGAACAATATTGTCTCGAGTCAATCCCTTGCCTTTTCCCCGAGCCTTGTACATTGCTTCTATCCAAATTACCATCCAATACCCTCTCAGATGCCTGAATTGAACTTGCTCCCACTACATTTCCAGACAGTGCATTCTAGACCTGAGCTACTCGCTGGGTGAGAGAGATTATTCTCACTTTGCATTTGCTTCTTTTGTAAAAATGTAAAATCTGGACTCTCTGGTTCTCGATCCTTTTACAAACAGGAACAGTTTTCCCTACCTGCTCTTTCCAGCCCACTCATGATTTTGAAAAACTCTTTCAGAACACATTTCAGCCTTCCTGTCTCCAATGAGAACAGTCTCAACTTCTCCAGTCTATCATTGTAAATGAAGACTCTCATCCCTGGAATCATTCCCATAAAACTTTTCTGCGCTGCCCACAACTGTACACAATCCTCCCGCTGAAGTCTAACAAGCATCTTCTGCAAGTGTAGCATCACCTCCTTGCTCTTGTGCGCTCTGCCCCCATTAAAATGCTGAGGACACTGTCCACTTTCCTAATTGCTCTCTCCACTTGACCTGCCACCTTCAATACTCTGTGTACATTTTCAACCTGGTCCCTCTGGTGCTGCACCCCATTTAGAACTATCCTCCTTAATTTTTATTGACTTTCAATGTCCTTCCAACCAACTGTGTCACCTCACATTTCTTTGCATTGACCCTCATCTGCCATCTATTCACCCATTCTATCAACTTGATCACATTGTTTTGGAGTTCTACATGGTCCTCCTCACAGTTCACAATGCTTCCAAGTTTCACATCATCCACAAACATTGAAATTATCCCCTACACATCAAGATCCAGAGCCTGAATATGTATCCATGCTGACTCATCCTAATCAACCCAACTTTTCCCACATGATGACTAACTCTATCGTGAATAATTGTTTCTTGAAGTTTTCCCACCACTGAAGGTAAACTGACTGGCCTGTAATTGCTGGGATTATCCTTGAAACCTTTCCTGAACAGGGCTGGAATGGAATGTTTGCAATTTTCCAATCTCCCGGCACTTCCACTGCTTCCAGGAAAGACTGAAAGATTGTCGTCAGTGTCGCCACGATTTCTGCCCCCAATTCCTTGAAAATCCCTGTGTATTTCTGATTCAGTCCTTGTGCTTTGTCAATGTTAATTAGTGAACAGTCCATCCAAGACCCCTTCATTATTATTTGTGAAACCTTCTAATTTTCTCGATATCATCAAGATCCTAAATTTGTTGTGCCTCTTGCCTCGATGTGTAAACGCTGTGTTGGTTTCTGCTCAGCTCCACACACCCGTTAACCGCATTTCAAAATGATTTATATGACTTGGGATTCCACTTTTTGTCGATTGCCAGCCCTTTTTCATAATCTCTTTTTGCTTCTCTAATATGTTTCTTCACTTTCCTATGACTGTTCTATGTTCTTTTTGGTTCTCAATTGTATTTTCTAAGTGATATTTGTCATATTCACACTCTTACTCCATCATCTTAATTCCTATCTGCTTTGTCATTCAGGACATTCTGGATTTGTTTGTTTTACATTTCCCATTCGAGGGTTTCAACTGTACACAAACCAGCTCCTCTCTGAAGGTAATTCTTTGTTCCATTACAGTTACCCTGCCAGCCTATCTCAACCCTGCCTACCCCATTGAAGTTAGCTTTCTGCCAGTTGATTTTTTTTGCTCTGGATTGATCTTGGACATTCTTCATCATCATCCTAAACCTTACAATACAATGATCACCGCCTCCTAAATGTCTCTCCAGTGATCCACTTGACCTACCTTATTTCCAAGGACCAGGTCCAACAGTACCTCTGTAGGAAATTTTCCTGAACACAATCCAGGAACACTTGCCTCGAGTTGCCCCTGGCATGACCAGTAGCCCAGTCTATATTTGGGTAATTGTAATCTTCCATTATAACCGCGTCATAATATAGCCATTTCTCTGTAATATACCTGCAAGTTTGTTCCTCGACATCCTGCCCACTCGTTGGCTTCAATCAATTGCACCGAGCAATTAAATCGCATCTTTTTTGCTCCTTAGCTTGAGACAGATTGATTTGACCATGAACCCAGTGGAGATGTCTTCTTTCTCCAGCAAAGCCATGTCCTTACCAGCTTAGTGTTGGTGTCATAGACTCATAAAGAACAGGAGTCATTGTACCTGTCGATAAAATGTGGAGCTGGAGGAACACAGCAGGTCAGGCAGCATCAGAGGAGTAAGAAAGTTGACATTTCGGGTCAAAACTTTCGATCAGTTTTGATGAGGCTTCCGACCCGAAACATTGAAATGTTTCCTGCTCCTCTGATGCTGCCTGGCCTGTTGTGTTCCTCCAGCTCCTCGTCTTATCGACTCTGAATTCCAGCATCTGAGGTCCTTGCTGTCTCCTAGTCATTGTGCCCGTGCTCATTGTCTGAACGATAAGTCTAATTTGTCGACCTCACCATTATTTTTCCCTATGTGGCTGGCATGCATGTGACCTACGGGAGCCAGACTTTCAGAGAACTCTAGAGTCGCGAATCTCATAATCCTCCATGTGAAGACTTTCCTCTTAGTTTCCCTGAAACCTTTTTTTTCTAACATTCATTTCCGAGATGTTGGCTTTGAAGGTTAGGCCAACATTGATTGCCCATCCCTAATTGCTCAGGATAGGGATAAGCCACCTTGCTGTGGGTCTGCAGTCACATGTAGGCCACACCAGGTAAGAAGGGCAGATTTCCTATCTTCAAGAACCTTCATGGACAAGAAGAGTTTTTGAAACAATGCACACTGGTTACATGGTCACCAGATTTCAGACACCAGATATAGATTCCCCTACCTTGTCCGCAGGGACCGTTCCCTCTGGGACACCTTGGTGTACTCTTTCTTCACCCCTCAACACAGCCCCACTGCATCTTCCCATGTAAGCAGCAAAGGCACAACACCTGCCCATTTACCTCCTCCCTCCTCAGTATCCAAGGGCCCAACATACCTTCCAGGTGAAGCAACACTTCACCTGCACTTCCCAGAATTTGGCCTACTGCATCCGCTGCTCACAATGTGCTCTCCTCTACATTGGGGAAATGAAGCGTAGACTGGGTGACCGCTTCACTGAATTTCTACATTCTGCTCGCAAAAAAGACCCTGATCTACCTGTTGCCTGCCACTTTAAGGCCCCACCTATTCCCTGGCCAATATCTGTGTCTCCGGCTTGCTGCTGTGTTCCAGGGAAGCTGAGTACAAGTTGGAATAACAGCAAATCATCTTCCCCTTGGGGACCCTGCAGCCCCCTGGACTCAATACAGAGTTCAATAATTTCAAGGCCCAAACTCCCCATGTCCCAGACCCCCCAGTGCCACACACCAGGCCTTGTTATCACACAGCCTGCCATTACACATCCCCTGTTGTTAGCCACTATTAGTCCCCATTAACAACTATTCTCTGTCCTAGCCAGATTGTTATCAATTCCTTTGTCTATCCAACTGCTCTTCTCTCTCTTCAGTCTCTATCCTATCGCTTACTCCCTACCCTATCCCCTCCCTAACTTGTGCATATAAGCCAACATTTTCCCAGCCACCATCAGTTCTGAGGAAGGGGACACTTGGACCAAAACATTAACTGTGATTTCCCAAAGCAGATACTGCCAGACCTACTGAGCTTTTCTAGCAACTTCTGTTTTTGGGCCTCATTTACAGCATCCACAGTTCTTTCGGTTTTTATCTTGTCACCAGATTTCTATTGCGTTCAAATTTTGTCATTGACCATCATGGCATTTGAACTCGTGAGGTTCGAGGTTTTTTTCTGTTTATTCACAGAATGAGTGTGTCACAGGCTAGGTCAGCATTTATCATCGACCTGTAATTGCCCAAAGGACAATTAAGTGCCAATTATCTTGCTGTGGGTCTGGAGTCACATGTAGACCAGACTGAGTGAGGGAGGCAGACTTCCTTTCCTGATGACATTAGTGGTCCAGATTGGGTCTTTCCAACAATGGCTTCTTGGGCAACATTAGACTTTAATTCTAGACATACCATGATGATGGGAATCAAGTACGGGTCTTCTGAACATTACCTGTGCTTCTGCATTCATAGTCTAGCGATAATACCACAACGCCATTGCCTCCCCTCACCTAAAATACTAGCCAAGAGGCATTACCACTATACCACAGTGTTTGTGATTGATAGAAACTCCCTGGACATTTTCGAGAGGTCACTCACTGGTTGCTCATTGTACCTGGAAAGTTCTCAGATTGAGGGGGTCCTGGAAGTGCCCAGAGGATGAATGCACTGCTCACTGCCGCTTTTAAATGCGGTGAGATCACCAAGTTCAAACCCTGCTGTTTGTCTGAGGTCTTTGAAGTCACGTGGACGAAGGCAAGGACCTGCCTCAGGAAGTCAGTGTTTGGGTCAGACGCTGCTTTAAATTTGAGCCTCTGTCTGCAAAAGGCTGTGCGATCCCTCAGAATGTCCTGAAGGTGGTTGGGTACAGAGGATCATGCTACAGTGAGGACAATGTGCTGAAGTAATTAGAGTAGGAAATCTGAATCGAATCGACTCCTCAGCAGATGTGCATACACACACACACACACACACACACACACACACCCACTCACACACACAATCACACACACACACACACACAATCACACACACACACACCCACTCACACACATACACACACACACACACACACACACACACACACACACACCCACTCACACACACAATCACACACACACACACACACAATCACACACACACACACACACACACCCACTCACACACACACACAATCACACACACACACACAATCACACACACACACACACAATCACACACACAATCACACACACACACACTCACAACACACACACAATCACACACACAATCACACACACACACACACACACACACAATCACACACACACAATCACACACACAATCACACACACACACACTCACAACACACACACAATCACACACACACACACTCACACACACACTCACACA
>NC_081372.1:3991872-3994372 GCF_030684315.1 Stegostoma tigrinum
ACTCACACACACAGACACACACACACACTCACACACCCACATTAACACACACTCACACACACAGACTCTCACACGCACACACTCACACACACACACACCCACATTCACACACACATGCACACGCCCACACACACTCACACCCATATTCACACACACACACACACACACACACACACACACTCACTCACACCCACATTCACACACACACACTCTCACACACGCACACTCGCACGCACACACACACTCTTCACACCCACATTCACACATACACACACACACACACTCACACACCCACATTAACACACACTCACACACACACACTCTCACACACACACACTCACACACACACACACACCCACATTCACACACTCATTCACACCCACATTCACACACACACACACACACTCACTCACACCCACATTCACACACACACTCACACACACACACACACTCACACCCACATTCACACACTCACACACACACTCACACCCACATTCACACATACACACACACACTCTTCACACCCACATTCACACATACACACACACACACACACTCACACACTCACACCCACATTCACGCACACACACACTCACACCCACATTCACACACTCATACACACTCACACTCACACCCACATTCACACACACGCACACTCACTCACACCCACATTTACAGATGCACCCACATTTTCACAGACACACACACGCACACTCACGCACCCACATTAACACACACACACACCCACATTCACACACACATACACACACACTCACACACACAAACATGCAAACACACACACACGCACACACACAACTCACACCCACATTCACTCACACACACAGACACACACACACACTCACACACCCCCATTAACACACACTCACACACACACACTCTCACACACACATACTCACACACACACACACTCACACACGCACACACTCACACCCACACACTCACACCCACATTCACACACATGCACACACACACTCTTCACACCCACATTCACACATACACACACACAAACACTCACACACACCCACATTCACACACACATGCACACGCCCACATACACTCACACCCACATTCACACACACACACACACACACACACACACACACACACACACCCACATTCACACACACTCAGACTCCCTCACTCACACCCACAATTACAGATACACACACACACACTCACACACCCACATTAACACACACACTCACACCCACATTCACACACATACACACACACACCCACATCCACACACACATACACACACTCGCACACACACTCACACCCACATTCACACACACACACACTCTCACCCACATTCACACACACACACTCACTCACACCCACATTTACAGATGCACACACATTCTCACACCCACACATTAACACACACTCACACACACACTCTCACACCCACATTCACACACACACTCACACACACACTCTCACACCCACATTCACACACACACTCACACACACACTCTCACACACATTCACACACACGCACACACACACTCTTCACACCCACATTCACACATACACACACACACACACACACTCACACACTCACATCCACATTCACACACACACACACACTCACACCCACATTCACACACACATACACACTCACACTCACACCCACATTCACACACACACACTCACTCACACCCACATTTACAGATGCACACACATTTTCACAGACACACACACACACACACCCACATTCACACACACATACACACGCACACACACACACACACGCACATACACACACACACACACACACACACACACACAAACATGCAAACACGCACACACACACACTCACACCCACATTCACACATATACACACACACACACTCATTCACACCCACATTCACACACACACACACACCCACATTCACACACACATACACACACACACCCTCACACCCACATTCACACCCACATTCACACACACACTCACTCACACCCACATTCACACACACAGACACACACACACATGCACACACACACACACACACACACACACACACACTCACACCCACATTCACACACACTCAGACTCCCTCACTCACACCCACAATTACAGATACACACACACACACTCACACACCCACATTAACACTCACACTCACACCCACATTCACACACATACACACACACACCCACATCCACACACACATACACACACACACTCACTCACACCCACATTCACACACACACACACACACACACTCACACCCACATTCACACACACTCAGACTCCCTCACTCACACCCACAATTACAGATACACACACACACACTCACACACCCACATTAACACACACACTCACACCCACATTCACACACATACACACACACACCCACATCCACACACACATACACACACTCGCACACACACTCACACCCACATTCACATACACACACACTCTCACCCACATTCACACACACACACTCACTCACACCCACATTTACAGATG
>NC_081372.1:3999372-4001872 GCF_030684315.1 Stegostoma tigrinum
CACACACACACACACTCACACCCACATTCACACACACATACACACTCACACTCACACCCACATTCACACACACACACTCACTCACACCCACATTTACAGATGCACACACATTTTCACAGACACACACACACACACTCACACACCCACATTAACACATACACACACCCACATTCACACACACATACACGCACACACACACACACACACACAAACACACAAACATGTAAACACGCACACACACACACTCACACCCACATTCACACATATATACACACACACACACACCCACATTCACACACACATACGCACACACGCACACACACACCCTCACACCCACATTCACACCCACATTCACACACACACTCACTCACACCCACATTCACACACACAGACACACACACACATGCACACACACACACACACACACACACACACCCACATTCACACATACACACACACACACACCCCACTCACTCACACCCACATTCACACACACTCTCACACACACAACTCACACCCACATTCACACACCCACTCACACACACACACACTCACACCCACATTCACACACACACATACACACACACACACACACACTCACTCACACCCACATTCACACACACTCTCACACAAACACAACTCACACACACACACTCACTCACACCCACATTTACACACACACTCACACACACACACACTCACACCCACATTAACGCACACACACACCCACATTCACACACAGATACACACACACATTCATGCACACACTCACACCCACATTCACACACACACACACACACATACTCATTCACACCCACATTCACACATACACACACACACACCCACATTTACACACACATACACACACTCGCACACACACTCACACCCACATTCACACACACACACACTCTCACCCACATTCACACACACACACTCACTCACACCCACATTTACAGATGCACACACATTCTCACACCCACACATTAACACACACTCACACACACACTCTCACACCCACATTCACACACACACTCACACACACACTCTCACACACATTCACACACACGCACACACACACTCTTCACACCCTCATTCACACATACACACACACACACACACACTCACACACTCACACCCACATTCACACACACACACTCACACACTCACACACACATGCACACACACACACACACACACTCACACCCACATTCTCACACACATACACACTCACACTCACACCCACATTCACACACACACACTCACTCACACCCACATTTACAGATGCACACACATTTTCACAGACACACACACACACACTCACACACCCACATTAACACACACACACACCCACATTCACACACACATACACACACACACACACACACACACACAAACACACAAACATGCAAACACGCACACACACACACTCACACCCACATTCACACACACATACACACACACGCACACACACACCCTCACACCCACATTCACACCCACATTCACACACACACTCACTCACACCCTCATTCACACACACAGACACACACACACATGCACACACACACACACACACACACACACACACTCACACCCACATTCACACATACACACACACACACACACTCCATTCACACACCCACATTCACACACACACATACACACACACACACACACACCCTCACACCCACATTCACATCCACATTCACACACACACTCACTCACACCCACATTCACACACACTCTCACACACACAACTCACACCCACATTCACGCACCCACTCGCACACACACACACACTCACACCCACATTCACACACACACATACACACACACACTCACTCACACCCACATTCACACACACTCTCACACAAACACAACTCACACACACACAATCACTCACACCCACATTTACACACACACTCACACACACACACTCACACCCACATTCACACACACACTCACACACACTCACACCCACATTCACACACACACACATACACCCACATTCACACACACACACATACACACACACACACACACACACACACTCACTCACACCCACATTCACACACACTCTCACACAAACACAACTCACACACACACACTCACTCACACCCACATTTACACACACACTCACACATACACACTCACACCCACATTCACACACACACACACACACACTCACACACACTCACACCCACATTCACAAACATACACACACACACACTCATTCACACCCACATTCACACATACATACACACACCCACATACACAAACACACACACACACACACTCACACCCACATTCACACATACACACATACTCACACCCACATTCACACACACACTCACTAACTCACACCCACATTTACAGATGCACACACATTCACACACACTCATGCACACATGCACACACGCACACACTCACACCCACATTCACACACATACACACACACACACACCCATTCACACCCACACTCCCACATCCACACACACATACA
>NC_081372.1:4019372-4021872 GCF_030684315.1 Stegostoma tigrinum
ACACATGCACACACCCACATTCACACATACACACACACAAACACACGCACACACCCACATTCACACACACATGCACACGCCCACACACACTCACACCCACATTCACACACACATGCACACACACACACAGTCACACCCACATTCACACACACACACATACTCACACCCACATTCACACACACTCAGACTCCCTCACTCACACCCACATTTACAGATACACCCACACACACACACACACTCACACACCCACATTAACACACACACACACCCACATTCACACACAGATACACGCACACACTCATGCACACACTCACACCCACATTCACACACATACACACACACACTCATTCACACCCACATTCACACATACACACTCACACACCCGCATCCACACACACATACACCCACTCGCACACACTCACACCCACATTCAAACACACACACACTCACACCCACATTCACACACACACACTCACTCACACCCACATTTACAGATGCACACACATTCTCACACACACACATTAACACACACTCACACACACACTCTCACACACATTCACACACACGCACACACACACTCTTCACACCCACATTCACACATACACACACACACACACTCACACCCACATTCACACACACATGCACACACACACACACACACTCACACCCACATTCACACACATATACACACTCACACTCACACCCACATTCACACACACACACTCACTCACACCCACATTTACAGATGCACACACATTTTCACAGACACACACACACACACTCACACACCCACATTAACACACACACACACCCACATTCACACACACATACACGCACACACACACACACACACACACACACACACACACACACACACAAACATGCAAACACGCACACAGACACACTCACACCCACATTCACACATATATACACACACACACACCCACATTCACACACACATACACACACACGCACACACACACCCTAACACCCACATTCACACCCACATTCACACGCACACTCACTCACACCCACATTCACACACACAGACACACACACACATGCACACACACACACACGCACACTCACACCCACATTCACACATACACACACACACACCCACAATCACATCCACATTCACACACACACTCACTCACACCCACATTCACACACACTCTCACACACACTCTCACACACACAACTCACACCCACATTCACGCACCCACTCACACACACACACACACACCCACATTCACACACACACACATGCACACACACACACACACTCACTCACACCCACATTCACACACACTCTCACACAAACACAACTCACACACACACACTCACTCACACCCACATTTACACACACACTCACACACACACACTCACACCCACATTCACACACACACACACACTCACACACACTCACACCCACATTCACAAACATACACACACACACACTCATTCACACCCACATACACAAACACACACACTCACACCCACATTCACACATACACACATACACACACCCACATTCACACACACACTCACTCACTCACACCCACATTTACAGAAGCACACACATTCACACACACACATGCACACACTCACACCCACATTCGCAAACATACACACACACACACACTCATTCACACCCACACACCCACATCCACACACACATACACACACACACTCACACCCACATTCACACACACACACACACACTCACACACACTCTCACCCACATTCACACATACGCACATACTCACACCCACATTCACACACACACTCACTCACTCACACCCACATTTACAGATGCACACACATTCACACACACACATGCACACACGCACACACTCACGCCCACATTCACACACATACACACACACACACTCATTCACACCCACACACCCACATCCACACACACATACACACACACACTCACACCCACATTCACACACACACACATACTCACACCCACATTCACACACACATACTCACTCACTCACACCCATATTTACAGATGCACACACATTCACACACACACAGACACACACACACACACACACCCACATTAACACACGCACACCCACATTCACACACACATACACGCACACACATACACACACACACACACACACACACACACTCACACACACACTCACTCACACCCACATTCACTCTCACACACACACACACACACACAGACACACACACAAACTCACACACCTACATTAACACACACTCACACACACACACTCTCACACACACACACTCACACACACACACACTCACACACACACACACTCACACCCACACACTCACACCCACAATTCACACACATGCACACACACACTCTTCACACCCACATTCACACATATACACACACAAACACACACACACACCCACATTCACACACACACGCACACGCCCACACACACTCACACCCACATTCACACACACACACACACACACACACACTCTCTCACACACATTCACA
>NC_081372.1:4041872-4044372 GCF_030684315.1 Stegostoma tigrinum
ACATTCACATTCACACACACACACACTCACACCCACATTCACACACACAGACACACACACACATGCACACCTGCACACACACACACACACTCACACCCACATTCACACACACACACACACACACACCCACATTCACACACACATACACACACACGCACACAAACACCCTCACACCCACATTCACATTCACACACACACTCACTCACACCCACATTCACACACACAGACACACACACACATGCACACCTGCACACACACACACACACTCACACCCACATTCACACACACACACACTCACACAAACATTCACACACACACACACACACACACACCCACATTCACATCCACATTCACACACAAACTCACTCAGACCTACATTCACACACACTCTCACACACACAACTCACACCCACATTCACGCACCCACTCACACACACACACACTCACCCCCACATTCACACACACACACACACACACTCACTCACACCCACATTCACACACACTCTCACACAAACACAACTCACACACACACACTCACTCACACCCACATTTACATGCACACACACACACACACTCACACCCACATTCACACACACACACACACTCACACACACTCACACCCACATTCACACATACATACACACACCCACATACACAAACACACACACACACACTCACACCCACATTCACACATACACACATACTCACACCCACATTCACACACACACTCACTCACTCACACCCACATTTACAGATGCACACACATTCACACACATACATGCACACACGCACACACTCAAGCCCACATTCACACACATACACACACACACACACTCATTCACACCCACACACCCACATCCACACACACATACACACACACACTCACACCCACATTCACACACACACACACATACTCACACCCACATTCACACACACACACACACACTCACACCCATATTTACAGATGCACACACATTCACACACACACACACACACACACCCACATTAACACACGCACACGCACATTCACACACACATACACGCACACACACACACTCACACCCACATTCACACATACACACATACTCACACCCACATTCACACACACACTCACTCACTCACACCCACATTTACAGATGCACACACATTCACACACACATGCACACACACACACACACTCACACCCACATTCACACACATACACATACACATACGCACTCATTCACACCCACATTCACACACACACACACACACACACACACACACATACTCACACCCACATTCACACACACACTCACTCACTCACACCCACATTTACAGATGCACACACATTCACACACACACATGCACACACGCACACACTCACACCCACATTCACACACATACACACACACACCCACACTCATTCACACCCACATTCACACATACACACACACACACCCACATCCACACACACATACACACACACACACACCAACACCAACACCCACATTCACACACACACACACATACTCACACCCACATTCACACACACATACTCACTCACTCACACCCATATTTACAGATGCACACACATTCTCTCACACACACACACACACCCACATTAACACACACACACCCACATTCACACACACATACACGCGCACACACACACACACACACACACATGCACACACACACACTCACACACACACTCACTCACACCCACATTCACACATACACACACACAAACACACACACACACCCACATTCACACACACATGCACACGCCCACACACACTCACACCCACATTCACACACACATGCACACACACACACACTCACACCCACATTCACACACATACACACACACACACTCATTCACACCCACATTCACACAGACACACACACGCACCCACATCCACACACACATACACACACTCGCACACACACTCACACCCACATTTACACACACACACACACGCACACACACACTCTTCACACCCACATTCACACATACACACACACACACACACTCACACACCCACATTAACACACACACACACACTCACATTCACACACAGATACACGCACACACTCATGCACACACTCACACCCACATTCACACACATACACACACACACACTCATTCACACACATATACACACACACACACTCATTCACACACATATACACACACACACACTCTTCACACCCACATTCACACATACACACACACACACTCACACACACATGCACACACACACACACACTCACACCCACATTCACACACACATACACACTCACACTCACACCCACATTCACACATACACACTCACTCACACCCACATTTACAGATGCACACACATTTTCACAGACACACACACACACACACTCACACACCCACATTAACACACACCCACATTCACACACACACACACACATTCACACACATGCACACACACACACACACTCACACACCCACATTAACACACACACACACCCACATTCACACACACAT
>NC_081372.1:5316872-5321872 GCF_030684315.1 Stegostoma tigrinum
TTACTACTCTCTGAGTAAAGAAATTACCTCTGACATCTGTCCTATATCTTTCACCCTTCAATTTAAAGCTATGCCCCCTCGTGCTCACTGTCACCATCCTGGGGAAAAGGCTCTCCCTATCCACCCTATCTAAACCTCTGATAATCTTACATGTTTCAATTAAGTCAACTCTCAACCTTCTTCTCTCTAATGAAAACAGCCTCAAGTCCCTCAGCCTTTCCTCATAAGATCTTCCCTCCATACCAGGCAACATCCTAGTAAATCTCCTCTGCACCCTTTTCAAAGCTTCCACATCCTTCTTATAATGCGGTGACCAGAACTGTACGCAATACTCCAAGTGCGGCCGCACCAGAGTTTTGTACAGCTTCACCATAACCTCTTGGTTCCGGAACTCGATCCCTCTATTAATAAAAGCTAAAACACTGTATGCCTTCTTAACAGCCCTGTCAACCTGGGTGGCAACTTTCAAGGTTCTGTGTACATGGGCACCGAGATCTCTCTGCTCATCTACACTACTAAGAATCTTACCATTAGCCCAGTACTTTGCATTCCGGTTACTCCTACAAAAGTGCATCACCTCACACTTGTCTGCATTAAACTCCATTTGCCACCTCTTGGCCCAGCTCTGCAGCTTATCTATGTCTCTCTGTAACCTACAACATCCTTCGTCACTATCCACAACTCCACCGACCTTGGTGTCGTCTGCAAATTATACTCTGAGGTAACCTTCTTCGCTGTCCACTACACCTCCAATTTTGGTGTCGTCTGCAAACTCAGTCACCATACCTTCTATATTCGCATGCAAATCGTTTAGAAATGATGCAAAGCAGTGGATCCAACACCAATCCTTGTGGCATACCATTGGTTACAGGCTTCCAGTCTGAACACCACCCTCCCCCACCATCCTCTGCCATGTTGGTGCCAAGTAAATAGCAGCTTTGCAGCCGAACCTGATTTCCCAGTCTTAGTGCCTAAATTTGTAGGCTATGGCACGTTGAGTAATATCTCCAGTTGGTTAAGATGCTATGAGAGCTCTTGCCTTTAGGCCATGTTCAGGCACTGAGTTCCAGACAAATAGTACCCTCACTTCATTTTCCCCTCCATCCTCTAGGCATTTACTTATAATCCATGACCATGGTCATTGTCCTGTCTGCTAAGACCATAAGATGTAGAAGCAGAATTATGCAGTTTGGCCTATCGTGTCTCCTCCATCATATGATCATGGCTGATATGTTTCTCAATCTCATTCTCCTGCCTTCTCCCCAAAACCCTTGATCCCCTCACTTAAAAAAACCCTATCTAAAGTTCTTGAGAAGATTTGTAGCTTGGGTCACGGATGAGGTTGTAGACTTGCTCGCTGAGTTTGTGTGTTTGATTGCAGACGTTTCGTTGCCCTGTTTGGTAACATCGTCAGTGCACCCATGGTGAAGCGTCAGTCTTCTGTCCCACTTGTTATTTATAAGCCTCGGCTGGCATTACCTCTAGTTCTGTTCTTGAGTGGATTATATATCGGGTGCAGCTCAATGTGTTTGTTGATGGAATTCTGGTTGGAATGCCAGGCCTCCAGGAATTCCCTGGCATGTCTCTGTTTGACTTGTGCTATTTTGGGGTCTGAGTGTGGTCATCTCCGATGTGTCTCTGCTGTACCGTGGGGTGACTAGTGCGTCTGGTCGAGTTGCGTCTTCTTGTTGTGGTCTGCCAGAAAGACCACACATATGGACCAGATATTTAACTCCTCCCGCAACCGCCCCAACACCCATAAATGGAGCTGCATTATGACATTATTCAAATGACCCACAGAACACTGCAGCAACTCGGAATTGTGCAAAGCAGAATAGGAGCACCTATACTGAGTTTTTAAAAGGAATGGATACCCAAAAAGCGTTACCTCTGCAACAGACCACAACAAGAAGACACAACACAGCCAAACACACTAATCACCCTACTGTACATCAGAGACATTTCGGAGATGATCACAAGGCCACTCAGACCCCTAGGTATCAAGGTAACCCACAAACACTCAACCACCCTGTGACTGGTACTGACAAACAAAGAAGTGATGGAGGATGGTATAATTACAACATTTAAAAGGGGCCTGGATGAGTATATGAGTAGGAAGGGTTTAGAAGGATATGGGCCAAGTGCTGGCAAATGGGACTAGATCAGTTGAGGATATCTGGTCAACATGGACGTGTTGGACTGAAGGGTCTGTTCCTGTGCTGTATGACTCTATGATGGGCCCAGTGGGCTCCCTCAGTGTCGTGTTTAATGAGTGTATGAATTTTGATTGACTGCCAGGCATCCCGTACAACAAGCTCGGGATGCTGCACTGCTGTCTCATACATTCCACATCAGGAAACTGCGCATGGATTACTGCAGTTGAAGAAGGAGCCACCAGATGTTGTCCTCGCCATTTTCACTCACTGTGACAGGAACAATGATAACAATAGACTGGGGACAGCCCACCCCAGGGGTCTGCATCCATGGTGTACAGACAGGGGTGCTGCCCACGAGGGTGTCTGCTTTGCTGGGTGTGCAGACAGGGGGCACTGTGCCACCAGGGAAATGGCACCTGTTCCAGTAGCGAGTGTTCTCTTCCGTGAATCTCTGCCATCCCAGGAGCACTTGGCATGTCCATCGCTTTAAATTTGTGTGAGAAGTAAATACTACAAGTAATCACGTGGCTGTCCTTATTAAAATCTAATTGTAACTCCTCATTTATCAAACAGAATGAAAATTCTTTTCAAGCCAGTTTTTAAAGTTATTGAGGATTAGCTTTCCCACTGCCTTTTCCACTGAGTGCTGACTCTCCTCCCCTCCCCAGCTCTTAGTCCCAGGCATCATGCTCCTTTCTTTATCTTTCCTCTCTCTCTTCTGAATCCTTCTCTCTTTTTTAGCTCTCACTCCACCTCTTCACATCCTCTCCTCTTCTCTACATTCAACCATTAAATCTATCAACTACCTTTTACACTGCCTTCCAGCCTCCCATCTCCATGTCTCAGTAACCCTCTTTTCACAACATGCATACCTTCCCTTAACTATCCCCCACACTTGTCTTTTCTGCTTCTGCCCCTGCATTCCTCTCTCTCCTCCTTCAAATGTTTATCTCTATTCCCCTTCTCGACCCTCCTCTGCTCCTCGCTGTTCCTTCTGTATCTCTTCCTCCTCTTCTATTCTCTTTTTGTTGTTTTCTTTGGCCTTCTTGCCTCCTATATTGCTTCCTCTTTATCCCTCTCCCCTTCTTTCTATCCTTATTGCGCTCTGCACTTTGTTGTCACGCCTATTTTACTTTACCCTCTGTCTTTCACCCTCATCTTTTCCTTCCTCCTCTTCCACCCTTCCATCCTCTCCTTCCTATTTACAACCCATTTCTCTCCTTCTCCCTTCCACTTCCCTCTTCCTTCAACTTATCTCAGTCTTTGTGCTTCATTGCTCTCTCCCCTATTTCTCCCACTTTCTTGCTGCTCCCTGGCATTTCCTTTCATCTCTCTATCCCCTGCCTTCCCTTCGCCACACTCGGACAAACTCAATTTTTTTGCTGACGCAAGTGCATTTCTTCCTACAGGGTCGTAAAGGTGAAGGAGGTGAGCCAGGTGTCCCGGGACCTACAGGAATCCGTGGGGATTTTGGAGAAAGGGTGAGTCTTGTTATTTAGTGAAGAACTGAAGTCAGTATTGAAGATGCTTGACTGCTTAGAGAATGTCCCAGTGTTTGTTGAGGCTATGTAATAATTGATCTGGTTGAAGCTGTTAAAGTGTTGCTCATCTTCCCCTTAACTGTTCAATGCATTGAAACATCATAGAATCTTCCAACACAGAGACAGGCTAATCAGCCCATCATACCTCTGTACTTTCACTGCTTCTAGCCAACTGTTTACCCAATCCTCTTTTGATAAATTTTTGATGGTAGAAGGAGAGCTCTGGCAACTATTGTCGGAAATCAGAATGAAGATTGGCCCAGGAATAACTGATTTGTTGTAGAAGCAAAGAAATTCCCAAAGCCTGAGAAAGAGCTCGTCACATGGATCATTTGTTCTCAGGACATCGGCTTCAGGACATTTGTTCATGGGGCATTGACGTGACTGCTGCTAAGCGCACACCCACGGCTGTGCCAGCGTTCGTCATAGAATGATGAGGTGAAAGTGTATGGAAGGAGGCCATTGACTCTGTATATCAATGTTACTGAAAGAGCCATCCTATCAGCTTAACCCTTCAATGCAACAAGTTGCTACAGCTGAAGGTTGCTAACTCTGATCAGACATATTCCAGGAGATCCCATCACGTGATATCCCTCCACCATCTGCCCTGACACTCCAACATGCCCATTCCGGGCACCCCCACCTTTCTAACTGAAATAGTTTGCAAGTAGGTGGACACTGTATTCCCCAGGTGGATGTCCTTGTCGCCAAGATTCCTGGGAACTGCAGGGCGTCTCCATTCTAGCCTGTACTTTCACTTAGCTCAAGGCAACTAACTAATTCCCTTGGAATTCTGATAGCTCAATCTCACGCAGTGCCTGCCCCTTATTCTCTCTGCCTTGCAGGTTTGTGTTTAGAAGCACTTTTGGACAAACTTTCTCTGGTTTGACCCAGTCTTGATCTGGTGGCCTGTATTTTTGATGTTTTCAGAAGATGTGTCTGCAGCTCTCTGGCTCCTGGTAACTCAGTTTGCTGTAAGCGCAGGGGTCCTGATTTCTAACCCCTTCCTCTGGGTTCAGACAGTCCCTTTGTTTCCTCTCCTGCTGTGTGATGAGAGGTTTGTAGTCACATTCTCTGCTGGCATTGACTCCCCACTCTCTGTTCCTGAGCATAGGCATGCCATTGTTTCCTTAGAACTCCAGCCTGAAATGAAATCTTTCCCTGTGATTTTGATGGATTTATTTATTCTGTCAGTTTTCTCTCCCTTCTCACTGAAAGCCTTTCACTTTTGCTGCAGATGTGAGACCAAAGCTGTGAATGTCAGTCTACCTCACCCAAATAGACTGCCATGTCTGAGCCCCAA
>NC_081372.1:6851872-6966872 GCF_030684315.1 Stegostoma tigrinum
CCATGAAGGCCATCAACTTAACTGGGCAACATAACCACCGTAGCCCAGGCCAAAGATGGACACGCATGGGACTTCCTAGAGGCATGGTTCGCAACCTATAATGCAATCAACAAACATGATGGCATTGGACCCCATATACAAACCCATACAGAACATAACCAGAAATGGCACTACTGATAGTAAAATATAGGGTATGCAAGGTAGTTTGATCTTAGAGTAGGATAATAGGCCAGCACAACATCGTGGACTGAAGGGCCTGTGCTGTGCTGTATTGTTCTATGCTCACTATAATGAACTGGACAGTATAAATTCCAAGCGGAGTAGAACAACATCACTTCATTGGAGGTCTCACTAATGTTAAACTAGCATGATGACAAAATGTCCAAACGAAAACAAGGCAGTTCAGCGAACAAGTCAACAACCTCACCTATAACTGGAACTACAGATCTTTGCTAGAACCTTAGAGCGCAAGTTAATGTTGGTCTTGGAGGATTAAAAAAAAGGGAATTAATAATGTGAATCTGTAAAATGACAGGGACTTTATGCTTTTCATGTTTTCCCACTAGATTTGGAACACTTCAGGAGTGGTAGAAAATAGAGGAGGTGGTGGAAGTCTGGAACATATATTAATTTTAATTAATCATTTTAATTTATTCATTAATCGCACGAGGGCAGCACTGGATAGGCAGCATTTATTGCCTAGAGGGCACTTCAGAGTCCACCACACTGCTGTGGGTCTGGAATCACATGTAGGCCAGACCAGGTAAGGATGGCAGTTTCCTTCCCTAAAGCACATGTGAACCAGATGGGTATTTCTGACAATTGACAATGGATTTATGGTCATTGTTACACTTCTTAATTCCAGATATTTTATTGAATTCAAATTCCACCATCCGCTCCAACAAGATTCGAGCCTGGGTCCCCAGAATGTTGTCTGGGTCTCTGGATTAACAGTCCAGTGATAATACCGCAAGACCATCGCTTCCCCTATATAATTAATACAAGGAAACTAGTGAGACTAATAAGGGCTAAACTTTTGGACAGATGATGGTCTGCATCTTCGGGTCTTTGAAGTAACTGTAGAACTAGTAGAAATATTGGTTATAATCTTCTGAAATTTCCTAGAATCTGCAAAGGTCCCAGTAAAATGACACCCAATGAATGAGGGAGACAGAAGAAAATGTAACTCAGTCCCATTCTTCCAGCCTTTTCCCACAGTCCTGCAACTTCTATGTTTCCATATTTTATATCTAGCTCTTCTTTTGAAAGCCGCGATTGTAACTGCCTCTATCAGTTTCAGTGGTAATTCATTCAGATGTAACCACTTTATGTGGCTTTCCTCAAGTTGGCATTCACTCTTTTATGGTCGTAATGAAAATTTGTAGCTCAGATTGTGGATGTGGTTGATCGTTTGTCCGCTGAGTCAGTTATTCCATGGAGAGCAGACCTTTCGTTACCATTCTAGGCAGCATCATCAGTGAGAATTCTAGTCGAAGCATTGGTGTTCTACTGTTCCAAGTTCAGACGGTCTTCTGATGTGGACCTTGTCACTTCCATTTCTGTTTTTTTAGCAGCAGTCTGTATACAAGGTCTATTTCTATGTACTTATTAATGGAGTCCCATGTTGAGAACCAGGCCTCCAATAATTTGCTTGCATGCCTGCTGATCACTTGTCATAGTGTAGTCACTTTGTCCTATCGTCTGTGTGTATTGAGAGAAGTGAATGTTGATTATGTCTTTTTACTGCCAGTTTGGTGTTCGTGTATCCTGATCGTCAGTTTCCTCCCTGTTTGTCCAATCTGATGTCGGTTGCACTCACTGCTTCTGTGTATCACATTATTCCTGTTTACTGTCAGCGTGGGATCTTCAGTCTTTGATATTGAATCCATCCAAACCTTTCCTATTCATGAACTTGTGCAAATGTCTTGAGTGTTGTACCTGCGTCAACCACTTCCTTTGGCAAGTCATTCCACAAAGAGCTACTCTAAAAGAAAAGTTGCCCCTCATGCCCTTCTTAAAAATCTTCCTCCTCTCGTCTTAAATATATGCCCCCTAGTTCTGAACTCTCCCCTACCTTAGGGAAAAGACCTTTTACTATTCACCTTATTTATGCCTCTCATGATTATATAAATCTCTATATAAGGTCACCCCTCAACAACCTAGATTTCAGTGGGGAAAAAAATCAATGTGCAAAATCTTAAAGGCTTTACTAAAGCCCAAATAAACAGCATCTACCATACTGCCCTCATCAGTTTTTACTTGCTCAACAAACTTGCATCAAGTTTGTGAGACATGATTTCCTCTAGCTCAAAACTATACTGACTACATCACTAACCATTCCTTGCCTCTCCAGATGCATGTAAATCTTATCTTTCGGAACCTCCAACCTACCCACCATTGATGTCAGTCTGAGATAATAAGATATAGAGTTGGATGAACACAGCAGGCCAAGCAGCATTAGAGGAGCAGGAAAGCTGATGTTTTGGGTCCAGACACGAAACGCCAGCTTTCCTGCTCCTCTGCTGCTTGGCCTGCTGTGTTCATCCAGCTCTACGCCTTGTTAGCTCAGATTCTCCAGCATTAGAAGTTCCTACTATCTCTGTATTGATGTCAGACTCTTGGGGCCTATAGTTTACAGGCTTCTCCTTACAGCGTTTCTTAAGTAAAAGTACAACGTCTGGGATATTTTTCTAAATTATTGATATATCCGTTGGCGTATAGATTCCAAGTGGAAAATTCTGAACCCATGCACTATAAAAAGTTAAGCTGAAAAAATTCCCTTAATTTTACATTTAATTTATATTTAGCATGGGGGACTTTTCCCTCCTGTGTCCCCCGAGAACTAAAACCCCATCTCTTGTTCTTCCAGACTGAGGACTGTTTAAGCCAAAATACTGATTCTCCAGACTTCAAGACATTTTTCTCAATCTTTCTCTGATTTTTCTCCTCACTCAGTTTTAAAGCTGAGGTACATTGAGATTGTGTGCAAATTGAGCCAAATCCAAATTTGCTTTGGAAGTTGTGTTTGTGGGAGGGGATTAGGGCTTTTTGACCAAGTGGAAATGGCACTAGTCCACAATCCACCGGGCTAATGGTGTGGGAGCGAGGTCTCAGATCCCACCACAGGATTAGATGAAATTTAAATTCATCTGTTAATTAGTGACTTTGAATCTATTGCCAATTTGTTGTAAATACCTGGTTGGATGATGCATTTAAGGAAGGAAATCTGCTTAATCTGGTCAGGGGAAGATAACTTAAACAGTATTAGTCCACAATTTGCTGGCAAAATCACATGGTGGAATGCTGGATATTGGCAGCTTTGAGGTGGGAGAGCGTGTATTATTTGACAAGAGGACAATATCCTTTTAGTCTGATGTCATAGAGGCAGAGCAAGCTGGGCTTGATGTCGCCCCCTTTTGCCAATTTGACATATGTATTTGAGACGCTATCTCATTATCTGTTATTAAATGATAGTAAGAGCATCATTTTCTGAGTCTTGGTGAGCAGTTAAAGATCTGCAGGTGCTTTAATATCATGCCTACATTTGAATTAATGAACTTGAGGTTTCTTTGTGGTACGGCAATAGTGTCCATACCTCCTGGGCCATGAGGCCTAGGTTCAAGTCCCACCTGCTTCAGAGGTGTCAGCACAAGTTGACATTTTTTTTTGTTTTTTGAAAGCATTTTGTTTTGATGACCTTTGAAATAGCTTTTTTTAAAAATTCACTCTTGACCTTGCAGTCTGGGCCAGTATTGAATTGGGGACTCTTGAATTTATTTCTCTTCAATTTAGTGTTACTTCAAATATCTCATCTAAACTGCAGCACTGAAGTAACTCTCAAACTTTTAATTCCTTTTCAGTTTTATTTTGGTGCTGAAAAATGACAAATCTCCAAACCCTCTTCAAATTTTAAGCTAATTTTAATCCTTTCATGATATAATCACTTATTTCTTTCTTGCAGGTCTGTTGTACTTACATTCAATGATATTAAACTTGATTCCTTGAACGCCCAGTTGTATAAACTGATCTGCTGCTCTCCCAACTTGCCAAGAGTCCCTGTTATCAGCTGTCAAGACAACTTGGTAAAAATGTGACCATGACTTCAAACCATAGCAAATCCAGGAATTCAACTTTTAATTTCATTTCTGAGCTGTGTATACACTGGCAAGGCTGCCACTTCTTGCCCATGTCTATGGCCCCATGAAGGTGGCTGTGGACCGGCTGCTTGATCCACTACAGCTTGTTCTGAAGTCATTTCCATATGATAGAAGCTAGAGAGTTCTAGGGTTTTGACCATAACGAAGGAGCACCAATGTATGTCTAAGCTGGGTTGGTGCGTACCCTGAAAGGGATTTGCATATGGTTCCAATCTTGAGCAGCCCTGGAAAAAGTTGTGGTGATTTGGTGTTCTGCATCTTTATTAGGTAGTTCACACCACCATTGGCAATCAGCGGAGTGTGGATGTTTAAGCGATAGGTTACCAATCTAGCAAGCTGCTTTGTCTTCGCAGATTTTCCACTTTCCAAGCATCTGCATGATTTCCCCTCATTCATTTCCCATGTGAGACTGTTGTGTTTTGGCTTATAGCATAGTTTTTGACAATCTGAGGGCTCAAACTTAGTGTACTACTGCCTAGTTCTTATGTTTCATCCTCAGAAACCAAAGGGATTTGTGAATCAGGGTATTTTCTTTCATAGTATAGACTGCTTCATTACTAACAGCTAAGTTAATTAGATAAATTATGAAATGACTCACTACTTTTAAAAGATCTCTAATCAGGGTCTTTAAATATTATGGTGCGCTTAACCCGAGAGTTCTGGTTCTCGAGTGTTTGAGTATCAGTCATGATCTTTGAGGAAATGTCTGTGCTCTGCTGGGAGTATTAATTGGATAATGGTGTTGTAAAACATTCAATTTATGCTTTCCTTCCAATTTAGCTCAATATTAAAAGAATAGAATTTTTTTGAAGATATTTTCAATAAAGTCCCAAATACTCCTTTTTCTTACTCCTTTTTCTCCTTCCATTCAAAACTTAGTTTAAATGTTTTGACCACAAAGTACGTTGGGAGTGGTACTAATTTTAGGCCAGAAACAGAGGCTGGAATAAATTTTTTTTTGACACTTAACATCTATGAGAAAAACCTTAAATACTTGCGCTGTAGCCCATAAAACAGTGCTTGAGTTTGAAGTTATCATTTAGTATACTGATGATCCAGTTGTAAATGAATCATTTTTACTTGAGTGGACTGCAAGTTTCAATTGCTGTTCAAGAAAATAATTGAGATTTTATGTGCAAAACCTGAAATGTTTTGTTTTTGTTTTGCAGGAACATATTTTGAGTTTAAATCTATTTTTTGAAATGAGTGGTGTAGAGTTGAGAATATAAATTTTTAAATGTGTGAACTGTTATCTGATCCAATGTCTGTTAATTGCCTTGAAAAGATGATTTTCGATCCCACAATGACAAAAAAGAAGAAAAAGAAGAAGAAGCCTTTCATGCTGGAAGAAGATGGGATTGAACAACCAACAGAGGAAACGCCAGCAACTGAATCTAAGGAAACTGTAATTTCGGAGAATGTGGAGGAGAAGGTTCCAGAGGCAGATGAAGATGACAATAAGAAAAAAGGTATATTGATTCTTTAACTGCGTAGTCCATTTCTTTTGACTAGAATTCACTTTTTGGGAATTGCGACTTGCATTGACTAGGAGATAAGCAAAGATGACTTGAATCTTGTCTCTTATAAGGATGTTTCATTATTCCAAAGCTGTGGGGTGAAGCATGAGATTTCTGAAGGGAACAGCATCTTTGAACCATTTCAAATTCTAGAGTCATTGCTGAGTCCTTTTTTGAGTTCTTGGGCAGCCCTAAACACTGTCACCAGTCATTTATATGTAGTGAAGCCTGCTAGATCTCCTTCCAAATATTTTACCTTTAATTGTTTGAGATAGAGCTCCATGTGCGGAGTTCCCTTGCTGCCAAGCAATTTGAGATGCAGCCAGTCAATGTCAAGAAAAGGCTACTCATTTGGAGCCTGTACTACAGCTACTAGGCTAAGTAAGCTAAAAAGAGCACACGTGGAAAGGATTGCAAGTTAAATTCATATAAAATGCTTTAAAGGGGTTTTGAATCTGCTCACCTTGAAGGATGGAAGTACAAGAAACGAGCAATCTCTGGCAATATGCCGTATGATTTCTGCTGTCCTACTCGGAGAGAAACTCAGCACCTCAGCTGTTTTCCCCTGACAGATCTGGTAGGATGGCTGTCGTGCAGATGACCATGTTGTGAACAGATACTGAAAGGCACATTGATACAGGGAGCTCATTTGTTTCAAGCGATGGACGGTTACAGCAGAAGAGGCTTATTCAAAAGAAGATAAACTTTTCTTTAGTCATAACTTCAGAGAATATTAAGATCAATGGTTTTCTGTTCAGATCAGTCAGGCGCTATAACTGCTTATCAGTCTGCAATATGTCTTTAATTCTTTTCAACCTCTAATGGGCCACAATTTTTAATGAAAAATAGTTGTTCAATGCAGTTTCCTTGCGGCATAGTCTGCTACTCATTATTTATTAGGTTAAAACCCCCTTTCATCTTGATAGAGCTTTTGCTCTGAGATGGTGAATTATGAGCAAAGCTAGTTTAGGGTTTGTCAATGAAATACAATATTCCAATGTGCTTTGTAGCTGGGTTGACCATCCCTACTGATCATTTAAAAGGCCAATACATTTGGGAGATTTTCAATGAAAGTCATATTGTCATAAGCAATATTATTTTCTGCATTCACTTTTTGTGTAGTCATGTTGAAACACAATATGAAATTGTGATAGAGGAAAGCACATTTTGCAGTCTTTATTTAACCCCGTTCAGCAGCCCAACTCATTGTTAACCCACAAGAGTAGACCAATAACTTGTAATAATTGCCTCAGTTTCAACCGAGGAGACCCGTGACATTGCTATATTTGACATCAGAAAAAATAAAGCCAAGCTTTGGTTTGTATTGTATGCAATGGCTTTATAATGATAAACGTGCTAAAATGAATTGATATTGAAAATAAACAGATTTTGTCTCTTTCTAGAATGAAAGAAAAAGTATAGTGAGTATTGTCCAGAATCTGTCTCAGGAGATGAAGCAGATACTGTGAATTTATCTTTCACACAGCAGGTTACAATTTAAGCACAGCAGCACCAAGGCTACTTCAAGTATGATTTGCAAAGATCACACACAAGAGTAGCAAGTTTAGCTGTGTATAGTTTTTGGGATGTCCATGTATCCTAGCTAAGTCACCGTTGACCATATGTATGCTGAGAGCTGAGCTGTGAGCTTTGTCCACTGTTACTAGAGGTAGCTTTTGTTGGACTTTTTGTTCCAGCAGTGCTCCTGCTGTCAAAGGTACTCATCATTTCTGAAAATGGCACAAGTAAATGCGCAAACATTTTTCCATGTGGCCAAGCTCCTGTGATTGGGTTAAATCTTAAATCTTTTTGTATCGTTATCATTTTAAGAAATATTATTCATAACTTCGCGTTGAATAGGCTACTGTGTAAAAACCACATGGCCTTACCTAGCATCAGAAATTTAAGAAACCACTGTGCAACCAGGGTAATAGTTCCGAGAAAAACACCATTGCTTGTAAATTGCTTTGGAAGACTTATTCTGTTATGACACATCCAGATTTTTAAGTCCTAAAGGATATCATCTTGTGACATGTGGGAGCCTTGGAAAGTTTGCTTGGAAAGTCCCCTCAAAGATTTGATTACTGTTTGTGTTCCGTATGTTTGAATTTTCCTCATTAGATACAACAGATGATTTGGATGACTTGGACTTCTTCAATCAAAAGAAAAAAAAGAAAAAACCCAAGAAGCCTATTGGAATTGACAATGGTGTAAAGGTTAGTGGTGAGAGTATGCAGCAACTTAGTGAGACCCTTTGGGGGAACACAAAATCTTTGCCAAGCTTGTACTCTCTCTAAGACAGAAGTCACTGACTATTCATGTAATTTTTCAACTGTTAGCCCAAAGGTGCAAATTGTCATAGGAACAGGAGAACGTCAGTCCATTGAGCCCATGCTGCTGTTTAATTTGTTCATGACACACAGATGCTGATGCCCAAGTGTCAACAGATTCTCTTGTTGGAGATCTTTCTTCTCTATCTTTTCTAAGCAACTAAAAGCTGCACGTTGTCCAATTGAAAAACTTCTTTGAAAAAATAAAAATTAACGCAGGGAGTAATATGAATGTGAGAGATAAAGCATTTCTCCATCAAGCGTTGGGTTTTGCTTCAATGTGACACCTCCAATGAAAACAAAATCATAACACAAAGGTTAAAAACTGCAGATGCTGGCAATCTGAAATAACAGCAAATGCTGGAAACACTCGGGATCAGGCAGCCCTCAGTCACTCTTCTATTGATAGTTAACCTGTAAGGTTTACAACCTCTCTTTTCCTCAGTGCCAGACTTGATGAATATTTCCATCATTTTCTGTTCTTCAGGATTGTAATGTGCCCTCCTTTCGTCCAGTGACTTGATTCCAAATTTTTTTGGGTGTAAGCTCCTATTAAAATGTCAGTCTTTCAAGAACTGAATTGTTCTGTTTTACTGTCAAATTTTGTGTGCCTAAAACCCTGAAGAGACTGTTGAAAGGAAGAATAATGTTGATTGCTTGTGTAAGCTTTAGTTTACACAATCCAATCATTTAAGTACAGAAAATTAGCAGTCTCTTTAATGAAAAAAGTATCTGATAGCAATAGATTTGCTATCAAAATGATTTGTTAAACCTGGGCCTTTCAGATAGGGGAAATAAATTGCTTAGAGGGGACTCTGTGTAGATTTATGTGAGGGATTAATAAATCCAGATCATTTCTTCGGATTTAATTCATAACAGTGCCTGTTAAGATTGACGTATTTAAGAGTTGATGTATGGAGTTCTTCAAAATATTATCAACAGCTGGATTGGATGCCTGGCTGGTGCAGTTAAGGTCAAAACGAATCATTTCAAAAACAGTTGAATGCAGTGTTTCCTCTAAAGATCTAGAGCCAAGCAGCAATCTGGAATATACTGTATTCAAACATACAAGTCACACTCTCAAACTCCTAGAAGTAGCATCTTTCAAAATGTGCATGGAATTTTTTTTAAAGAAAAAGCATTCAGGTGTTTGTAGATATTCAGCGTGAAGAAAGAAAGGTTTAGACAACAAATGTGCCTTCTTCAACTGCACCAAAATAACCTTGTCAACATTATGAAATGGGTTCATGAGGAATGTGCATCTGGTTCAGCTATGAAACTTGTCTATCTTGCTAGTGAGAAGAGGAAATTCCCAATGTCAGCATTCTTTTTGAAAATTAGGTTTGTGATAAAGTAGTGTGCTCCGTTCTGCATCCAACTTTTTATGCTGTACCTGACTTGATTCACACTCCTTCTCTCTTGTCCGTAGTACCAATTTCCTTTTGTTTCTGGCATCCCTTTCCCAGATCTAGAGAATGGGCAGCAAGATTATTCATGATTGTTCAAGTGTGCCAACTAACAGGATCCCTAGAGAGTCTACAGGGATATTCTGCCCACTGTCTGCCCCCTCTTCTTGAGTAACAACTGGCTACTTGCAGCACCCAGCAGTTTGAGCATGGCATCCTGTTCTGCTCAGAATCACGATGCTGTGTCTTTTGTGTGTAGTGTTCTGGTTGCGTGCAGAGCCGCTGTACGGCAGACCCATATTGCTTACAGGTGTTTCCTGACTTTATACTTTTTCTTAAAATGAGGTCTGCTTTAAAGAAAAGCATTTTAATCTTTTTGGTTTTTCCTTACCATTTATGAAAAGTCTCACCTAACAAAAACACTGGTGTTGCAGATTGAGGCTGATGTCACCGAGCAGGGGGAGGTTGATGATGATGCCTTTGACGTCAGCATGATGAAGAAAAAGAAGCCAAAACCTGTGACTTTCGTGGTTGAGGTGCTAAACGAAAGGACAGACGACAGTGAGTATTCCATATTTGGAAACCATCTTTGGTTTGCCCTATGCCGAGGTGTTATTGGGTGAAGTTTGTGTGCTTTGTCAGCAGCTAGGGAGTACAGTGGATGAATGCGACTGAGATTTATTGGAGTGATGATTCTTTCTGGGGAAGAAAGGGTGTTGGTAGGCACACTACTTTGAATGGAAATGAAGTGATATTAACAGCTTAAACTGAGATTGCTGATTACATACTTGTAGATTATGTGGAATATGGTCTGATCATCTCCTCCATGGCTTATAAAAATGCTGCAAAATTGTATGTCTAGTCTGCCATTAAAAAATAAAAGCATTGTCAAACTATTTAATTATTGCTCAAATGCAATGATCGTGGCATAACTAGTAGTGATGTCTCTTTTCCTGTACTTATGGAAACTGACTCTGATCTCAAATCTATTAGTGCAGCCGTCTGTCCATCTGTATGTCTTTTACTTTTTAAAAAACATAAGGTCCTCCAATCGTAGATCATAGAATTGTAGAATCCCTACAGTGTGGAAACAGGCCCTTCAGCCCAAGTCCACACCGAACCTTGGAGCACCCACCCAGACCCATCTCCCTATAACCCACCTAATCTACACCTCCCTGCACTCTACGGGCAATTTAGTGTGGCCAGTCCACCTAACCTGTACATCTTCGGATTGTGAGAGGAAACCGGAGCACTTGGAGGTAACCCACGCAGACACTAGGAGAATGTTTGTGTGGAGTTTGCGCAGTTGCCTGAGACTGGAATCGAACCCAGGCCCCCGGTGCTGTGAGGCAGCAGTGCTAACCACTGAGCCACTGTGCCGCCCCAATGATACCTAATAAGAGTTCTGTAAAGTGCCCTAGCTTGATCATACTTTGAAGTGGTGAAAGAAGAGAAATGAAACACAAAATTATCTTGGGAATTCGATTTAATAATGTTTAAATAATTGCTCGCATTTTTCTAGAGCTCTCTACAAACTTTTCATGTAACTTAAGTAAGCTTTTTGTTTGTACCTGCAGCTGCAAGTAGGGTTTGAATTACATAACTGTCCTGATGTGCAAAGCCAAAAGCATATGTTTTATTTTAAATATTGACAATCTAGCAAACTCGACATGAATATAGGAGGCATGGCAACAAGGTCAGAGATGACTTAAAATTGGAACGGTTAAAAGTCTAAGGCTGTCCCCTTCAGTATGGAACAGTGTAGATGGGGTGAACAGGTGGAATAGAGGGGATGGCAAATGGAATATAATCCTGAAATGTGTGAGGAGATGTTGTCTTGGGAGAGCTAATGAGAAAAGTGAGTACATAATGAATGGTAGGCATCTTGAAAGTACAGAGGATCGGAGGGACCTTGAAGTACACGTACATTGATCCTTGAACACAGGGTAGATATAAGGCGGCATGTGGGATACTTGTGGTCAAGGCATTGAATCCAAGAGTGAGGAGATTATAATGAAGTATATATAATGTTAGGCCACAGGAGTACTGTACTGTTCTGGTTGCAGCAAAATGGGTGGGATCTTATTACATCAGGGACAGCGCAGAGGCAGTTTGCCAGCATGTTGTGTGGGCTGGACCAGTTTAGCTAAATAGGCTGGGATTGTTTTCCTTGGAGTAGAGTGCGCCGAGTGAGAGATCTGATTGAAACGTACATAGTTCTAAAGGGCACAGATGGCGAAACATTTCCCCTTGGAAGATTCAGTATTCAGGTGGCACAGTTTTAAGATCTAAAAATTTAGAGGGGATTTGCAGAAATTTTCTTTCATCCAGAAGCTGGTGAGTATCTGGAACTATTTCCTGAAAGGGTAGTAAGGTCAGGAACCCTCAAGACGTTTAAAGTATTTAGTGGAGTACTTGGAATATCATAGTATTCAAAGCAATGGGCCAATGCTGGAAAAGGGAATCAGAAGGATGTTTGACTGGCGCAGACATGATGGACTGAGAGCCCTCTTTCCAAGCTGTAAAATCTGCGACACCCTTAACCATTCCCTTCAATTTGGTTTCATCCCAATTGAGGAGGAAAGGCAGAACTTACGTTACATACAAGTTTGTACACACTGCCTAATCTTCTCCTGTATCTGTTGTTCATTTGACACTGGCCACGAGCTGATTACATGAACTGGAAAGGAAACCCTGCATTCCCGCACAACTGCATTACTGTTCAACATCCACCTGCATATATGAATTAAACTAGTGTGTAAGAATAAAGTAACAAGACAATTATATCATTTGGTCTATGTCAGTATTAGTGTTTAATGAGTCTCCACCTTCCCTGCTTCATTTAACTTATCTATTATCATTTAGCAGTCAGGAACAGGAAATGGCTATGATTTTCCTGTCCTTCTCAAGTCCAGAAATGCTGAGGCTAAATAAAGCTGCACTGCTGTTCTCATAGCTAGGATTTGAAATTAGTTAAAATTAAACTCAGTAGCTTTTAGCATGGCATCAACAGGAGTCGAAGCAGCAATATACCAGGTTTCATGACTTAATTGTAAATGAAAAAAGTTTCAAGCAGAATTCACTGGTTTAACAGATGTCTAAATATGATGCGTTCATTCAAAATCAGCAGCCTTGGAACTGAGGCCCTGCTCAAGTTTGGATTTTTCTGGATTTCAATTCAGGTCAGCCTGGCCGAGGGTTGCTAGTCAAGAGTGGGAATGAATCACTGCTTGAGCAGTGGAGCAGATAACAAGTCCAGCACCATGCAGTACTGAGCGGAATGCAAGAAATTAGCATTAGAATCCCTACAGTGTCGAAACAGGCCCTTCGGCCCAACAAGCCCACACTGAACCTCGGTGCATCCCACCCAGACCCATCCCCCTATAACCCACATAATCTATCCATCCCTGAACACTGGGCAATTTAGCATGGCCAATCCACCTAGCCTGCACATCTTTGGACTGTGGGAGGAAACCGCGCAGACATGGGGAGAATGTGCAAACTCCACACAAACAGACACCTGAGGCTAGAATCGAACCTGGGCTCCTGGTGCTGAGAGACAGCAGTGCTAACCACCATGTTGAATTGCAACTGTAAGCTGAATTTTTTTTTAAAACTCTGCACGGCATTTTGTGAAAATGTCTGGGTTTCAGACCTATAATTCTACTTCTTGATGCTTTTATCCATAAGTGTGTGGAATGTGCAAACACTTGCATTGTGTTGTAGGTTTTGCTTTCCTATAAACTTTAAGGGTGTGTACTTTATGTTCATATAGTTGCATCTCTTCTTCCCTGATTCTGTTTACTTCTGCAGAACTTGATGATGATGAAAGTAAAAGGGATGATGGCATCACTTTTTCCACTCAGAGTGGTCCAGCCTGGGCAGGATCAGAACGAGACTACACTTACGATGAGGTAAAAATACAAATTGCCTTGTGTGCTTTGATGTATGCCCGTGCTGTCTTTGCTCTTCCTCTTTTTTTTCTCCCTTTTTGTGTTTTCATCTCAATTCATGTATTAATGGAATGAAAAGAAGAGAGAACTATTTCAGCAGCAAATGCTTATTGCAAACATTATTGTGTAGGTGTGTTTTGGTTTGTTAGATATCTTGCTGCAGGCAGCAAGTTCCTACATGTACTTTCCAGGCCACCTCCCGTTTGAGACCTAAATTGCACTTGCAGTTGTGCTTATGTTAAAATCGAAGTATCTTCACTTGATATATATTCCATCAAGATAATGATTTAAAACCATGTCCCCTCACCCTCTTTTTTTTTTTTACTGTCGACATCACTGACCTTTGCTATGCTTATTTTGTTGAAACCCCACAATTCAGAGTCTCTATTTGAATGCTTTTGTGCCTGAAACTCGTTCTGATCCCTCTCCACCCCAGCGTTGACTGTCTACCAAGATGCTGTTTTTCTTTCTTTTTATTGTACTGAAACCTCTGCATCTCACTAACTTATTTTTCCTCCTTGGTTCAGTGTCACCTCAAAACTGTTGAGTATAGGAGTTGGGACGTCATGCTGAGATTGTACAGGACATTACTGAGGCCATTTTTGGAGTACTGTGTGCAGTTCTGGTCGCTGTGTTATAGGAAGGGTATTATATTGAAGAGGGTTCAGGAAAAATTTACCAGAATGTTGTCAGGACTAGAGGATTTGAGTTATAAGCAGAGATAGATGGGCTGGGACTTTGTTAGCTACATGGTGACATTTCTCTTTCTCCATGTTATCAGTTTAGGCAAATATTCTATGCTGTGCACACGACTGTGTTGCATCTCTGTTGCAAAATCCAGAGTTTTTCTACATTCCTGACTGATCTTCTCTTTAAAGAAGACATTATTCCTAAAATAATGATACAGCACTTTGATTCAAATGTTGATTCAATTTTATAGTCACTTAACAGTAATTATTGCTGTGTAAAGCTCATTTGTTTGTTTACGTGATGTATGAATATTAATGAATTTTTACTGAGAAGTATGCACTTACCACCATTGTATCCCTCTTTGCAAGCAGTGAGCCAGCCCATCTGTTTATCATCTTCTCTTACTGTAGTGGATATGAGTATTTTGATGTTACTACTGTGCTCCTCAGACTTTTAAAAATATATCCAATCTCTTCAGCACTTAGTTCAGTATTTGTGCAATTAGTGGGTCAAATTACGTGTTAGTAGCACAAAGTCTTATGACATTTGTTTGAAAGTTTTACTCTTTTTAATCGGATTATAGGTCATCCTTTTGCTGGTTATTCAGCTGTTGACACTGTCTGACACTTTTGGTCACCTACAGAGACTTAGTATCTATCACTCCACGCACGGCAGTTGTATGATCTTTTGATGCCTTAGCCCTTGAGCGCTCTCTCTAAACTGTGTCTGTGTGCTTTTCTCTCTCACTGCATCTGACAAAGAGACTGCACTCTGAAAGCTTGCAATTTCAAATAAACCTGTTGGACTGTAACCTGGTGGTATGGGACTTCTAACTTTTTTTCCTACCCCAGTCCAACACCAACACTTCCACATCTTGGTTCTGTTTGATCCAAACTTGTGTTGCCTGCTGTCCAGGGTTAATCTTGGAGTCGCTGAGATTTAAAGATGAATCTCCAGTTTCTTTAAATCTCTTTTTTGGGAACATAGATTTGTTGTAATGGTAGAGGGACGTGAGTGGTGCCTGCTTGATTGATGGTTGGAGGTGAAAACCTTTTAAGTTTGTATTCAGAGTTGAGAATTAAACTTCCAGCAAAAAGTTCAACACCTCCTCTTGACTGCCTATACTACTTTGTTACAGATGTCACTACAAAAGTTTTTAAAAAAAATTCAGAGAAATGAACATTTACAGCTGTATCTATCCCTTGTATGAAAGAAGTTTCCAGTTATGTGGATCCCAGAAAGTTTTTATTCCCATAAATGTTCAGTGCACTCGCCTTGTTATCTCCTGTAGATTTTGATTTCAAGCTAATTATTTACTTTTTCATGTGTCTATAAATCAGGGTGTAATAATTTATGTTAATATGCATTGTCACCTCCTGTACTTCAGTTGCTGACTCGTGTATTCAACATCATGCGAGAAAAAAATCCTGATATGGTGGCTGGAGAGAAGCGGAAGTTTGTAATGAAACCACCTCAGGTGGTCAGAGTAGGAACCAAGAAGACGTCGTTTGTGAATTTCACAGATATCTGTAAACTGTAAGTTTTCAGTACCAATCACTTCAGCTGTGTTTTATTGTAGGTTTCCAGAGATCAGTCACAATATTAATCCAAAAAAGCAAACTGCAGAACATTTAACAAGCTTTTGTTTATCATATTTCAATCCACAGAACGTCAAGGTCTACACTCTTATCCATTGTCTCTTGCTCCAAGATGTTCTTTGCCTTCGTTTAGATTTTAGACACCTTGTACTATTGGTGTGTTGTCTTCTGTGAAAATGGACACTGTCTTCATTTAACATCTCTGTCATTCGTCCTTTTAAAAATAATATTGTCTGGCATTCACCTTTACTACTTTATTTATTAAAATTTCATATGTTTTGATATTCCTTCCTTTTCTTTAACACACCCTTGCACTTCTATTCCTTTTGTATCCCTTGATGCTTTTTGTAGCTCTCCCATTCTACTAGTCTCCCTTTATACCACACGTATTTTAGTTTGGTTTTACCTGTGGTTTTGTTTATCATGGTTGTTTAATGCAACATATGAAGCTTTTGCTTTTTTTTAATGCTTGTGTGCTTTTTTCGCACCAAATGCTGTTTGTAATGCACCCCATATTTTGAAAAGCTCTGGTATGTTTAGGGTCTCCAAGATGGAAACATTCTAAATATACTGAAATACTTGAGAATATGTTCTGAAAGTTGTTGGGAAGCAATGTAGTGATAAAAGTGATATCATTACTACCCAGTAAATTTTAGTTAATACCATAGAGATATTCTGTCTGTAAAGTTTCAATGTGTAGCTGTTTTTCTTTCTCTCTCCCTCTCCAACCACCACCCGCCTCCCTCCCCAAGCCAATGCAGAGGTTTACCCTGGAATGGGTCAGTGCAGTAATTTCTAAGTTGCTGCACGATCTAGTGCACCTTAGCAGAAACATTACAACACTAGGGCACACACAGCTTTCTCTAAAATGAAAAGATGCAAAGCATCTAATTATTTTTCAGCATTGGTGAAAGCAACAAAAGTCCATGTCATTTAATAGGAGGAGGAGCGCAAGTTGTTTCTGGTTTGAGCACCCAATGAGTGTCTAAGAACGTTGATTCTTATATGCTAAAGTACGATGATGTAGCACTGAGGAATGGGATTTTCTTTGAGCAGAAATTGCATCTAGTTTGAATTAAACATGTACAAGCAAACAAAAACAAAGTTGCTGGCGAAGTTCAGCAGGTCTGGCAGCATCTGTGAAGGAAAAAAGTTAATGTTTCGGGTCTGGTGACCCTTCCTCAGAACCGTAAAGCCCTGATGTACCTGAATTGTGTATTAGACAGAAACTTTATTGTTACTTTTATATATGGAAAAAATACAGTAAAAGGTCTGCAATTCACTCCTAAAGCAGAGCTGTTTAATTACACAAACTGTACATTTAACAAAGGCAATGTTAAGACAAATATTTTTGTTAATCCCACAGCCTCTGTTGTGTGAACACCATGCTAAACTTATTAATAGTGCATGTTTTACATGAGGGCTGAATAGACGTGACAACAAGCATCATTCCTGAGGAAACACTAAGAACATTTTGTACTGTCAACAGCATCTTGAAATCGTAGTTGACCTTTTTATATTTTGGGAAATGGAGGCGCAGGGTGGTTATTTAAACTGCGGAATTTAAGTAAAATGTATTTGCCTCTCTAATGGGTTTTTCAAGATTGGAATCTGGCCCTGGAGAGTGGACTGGTCAGACTATGTCTACTAAAAAGCCAAAGACTTTAAGGAGCCACAGAGCAATTAGTTCTGTGTTGGAGCTCCACAGCAGGCTTGTTGCCTTGGAGCTCTTGACTTCATAACTCAGCTTTGTGACCTCAGTTTGAATTAGTAGCCGGCTGATCCCGCCGTTCTTGCATTCTACTCTATATTTTGCTATTCGGATTATGTCATTTGCCCTGTTGCTGTTAGGAACCTTGCCTCACCTTTCTTAAATGATAAAAGTCCTTTCTGTACCTGTTCCTTTTTGGGGCTTTGATCCTGTAATGGCTCCTGTATTCATCTGATACCCTTCTTTGATTTTGTAACTAATAAAAGATGATGGAAGGATAGAGTTGCACAAGCATGTAATGGCTCCAGAATGTTCTCTATGCTGTCTATACATTAAGTGAACCCTTGTGCCAATTTATATGGTTGTGATTCATCCAAGTGTATCTCAAAACTTCTATGATACAGCTAGAACTTCTTCTTAACCTGAGCAGAGCCTCTGCATTCACATGCTGAATCATACTGCAAGATGTTACATTACAGAATTTAGACATTTTACTTTCTTTAAACTGTGCAGTTATTCTTTGTTAGTTTTACTGGGTTCTAAATATCCAGTTTGTTAACTAAAGTTAAATTTCAGGTGGTGTCACTAGATTTTATTGGTTGAGGGTAAATAAACCTATGTTAGTTTTTTAAATTTAGCCACAAAGAAATTGCATTTGCATTTAAGCAGCACCTTTCAGAGGTACAGAGACTCCCCAGAAAAAGTTCAGTAGCCAGGAAAGCACTTGAATGTTTATTCAGAGATAGTAAGAACTGCCAATGCTGGAGTCAGACAACAGTGTGGAGCCGGAGGAACACAGCAGGCCAGGCAGCATCAGAGGAACAGGAGAGTTGGCGTTTAGGGTCGGCACCGTTCGGTGAGGGGGCGGAGCAGAAATGCTTAGGGTCAACTTTCCTTAATGTTTAATCAGTTTTGCCACAGGTGAACATGTCAGCCAATTCACAAACTGAAGATGAGATAATGGGAACTGCAGATGCTGGAGAATCCAAGATAACCAAGTGTGGAGCTGGATGAACACAGCAAGCAGCATCTTAGGAGCACAAAAGCTGATGTTTCGGGGCGAGACCCTTCATCAGAATTTGTGCTCCTAAGATGCTGCTCGGCCTGCTGTGTTCATCCAGCTCCACTCTTTGTTATCGCACAAACTGAAGATATTTTCTAATCAACTTGATCATTTATGTTACCACACCTCTTGGAGTAGGTCAGACTTGAACCCAGGCTTCCTGGCTCAGAGGTAGGGATGCTACCACTACTCCAGAAGATCCCTTCAAATTAACATGCTGTACAGATCCAATGTTGGATTTAAAACCCCTGCGATTGCCGATGAACAGTTGGGTTACTCGTGGTATTTGTGGGTCTTGTGGGACATACTGACCTCTTGTTTGGATGAGTGTAGCTACAAGAATGCTCAAACTACTTTCCTAGTTTGTTTTTAATCTGTTCATGGGCAGTGGGTGTCACTGGCTGGGTATTGCCCTTTCCTAACTACCCTTGAACTGAGGGTTCTGGTTAGAGGATATTACTGTGTGTGTGTGTGTGTGTGTGTGTGTGTAGGGTCCCATGTAGGCCAGACCAGGTGGGGCAGCAGATTTCCTTTCCGAAAGGGCATTCATGACCCAGACAGGTTTTTAGGACCGTTGACATGATCAGTGTCAGACTAGCTTTTTAATTCCAACTTTTTATTGATTTCACATTTCAACACATTTGCCACAGTGGGATTCAAACCGTGTTCCCAAGACATTAACCTGGGAGTGTGGACTGCTAGTCATGTAACATTAACACTGCACCAGCTTCCCCTGTGGCACCACTTTCACAAGCCTGCAGTCGCTCCACCACCAACACTGAGGAGCAACATTTTTTTTTCTCTCTGCACGATGCACCACAGCAATTCACCAAGGCTCTTTTGACGTCTGCTTCCATCTAATGTTCACTAATACCTAGAACAAATGAGCAGCAGGTGCATGGAACACCAGCAGTACCTGTAAGTTCTCCTCTAAGCCATTCAGCACCCTGATTTGGAAGTATAAGATCATGTGAAAAAGGAACGAGAGGCTGTTCAGCCCCTCGAGGCTACTGTACTCCTCTGTAGGATAATGGCTGATCTGATTCTCCCCACATGCACTTTCCTGCCTTTTCCCTATAATCCTTGATTCCCTTTCTTGATCAAGAATCTCAGTCAAAATATGCACAAGGACTGTGCCTCCACAGCTGTCTGTGGCAAGGAGTTCCACAAATACTCAACCACCTGTGTGCCCTTTATGCTGAGACTATGCTCTCTGGTCTTAGATTCTCCCAAGGACTTAGCCTGACAAGCCCCTTAGGGACATTTTGATGAGATCACCTCTCATTCTTCTTAGCTCAGTGAGCAGAGTCCCAGCCTATTTAGACTTTGATTATAAGACAATCCCTCCATTGCTGGGATCATCCCAGTGAGCTTCTCAGAACTGCTTCCAATAAAATGATATCTCTCCTTAAGTAAGGGAACCAAACTACTCACACCACAGATGTGGTGTCACCAGGACCTTGCACAGTTTCACTAACACTTTGGTTGCACTAAGACTTTTCTACTCTTGTACTCCTTTGAAATAAAGGCCAACATTCCATTAGCCTTTCATATTACCTGCTTTGCCTGTTGGCTAGCTTGGTGTTTCATGCATAAGTACCCCCAAGTCCCATTATGCTGCAGTATGCTTCAGTTTGTGTCCATTTAAATAATGCTGTTGTTTTACCTTCCAAAATGAAAAGATTTTCATTTCCCCACACTTATACTCTCATTTGCCAACTACTTGCCTACATATTTAATCTATCAATATCTCGCTGGGAGCTGTTTGTAACCTCGTCACAACTTATCTTTCCACCTATACATCTCTGTTCCTTCAGTGTCACGAGTTCAGAATCCTGGAATTTCCTCCCTAATGGCAGTGTTGTCTACCGACAGCGCGTGGACTGCAGCTCAACCACCGCCACCTTCTGGATAAGGTTCTGGCAATAAATACTGGCCCAGCCAATGATGCCTGTATTTATGAATAAAAAGGCTATATTTTCTTTTTGGAAAGTGGCATAAAACATCTTTTTTCTCCGTTGTGTCAGATTCTTTTAAAATTATTCTACTTAATCAGACTTGCTTGCAGTCATTATTTGAGGTCTGTGGAGGAGCTGAAGATGGTCTGTTATTAAAGATACAGATATAAGTCCTAGAGTTACTGATTCAGATTCCTTGTGAGTCTAAATCTCTAAGATATCATGAGCTCCTCTTGTTTAAATCAGAATTTTCAAACAATTTCAATGAAAATAGAACAGACAATATTAATAGTTTTTGTGCAGAACCCAACAATAGTTGGAATGTTCAGATTTGATGGCAGTTTCGGAACAGTCAGTATTTCAAATTCCAATGACTTTTTGTCAGGACAAATGAATATAACAAGTTTCTGATGAATAGTTATTGAACAGAAGTATTGGACCCTATTTTATTGATGTTAGAATGAAGGATTTCTGAAAAATACCAGTATCTGTAAAGCCGACCCCCACTTACAATTTTTAAAAAAAGTCTTGAATCTGTTGTTCATTTTTGATGCTTGTCTGTATAATCACTGCTTGTTTCTTTGTTTTCATTAGACACAGAACTTCTAAAGTAACCAATGGGTCTATGCTGGTGTTGTGTATGACATTCTGTAAAATCATGTAATATTCAGTTTTAAACCTGTTTGGTACACCCTTGTTTTAAAAAGTATATTTGGCATTAATTACTGATGCAAGAAATAGCTTTTTAAAATATTTTGTCAGAATACCCTTATTCTGATTGAAATGGATGGTAATTATCTTTGCAATGGACCTTTCAACTCAACTGGGAAGGTCTGGAAGACTTCATTAGCTCTTAAAGAGTGCATTATTACCTCAATAACTAAAGCATACGTGGCTGTAGAGCTGTAACTTGCAAGGTTGTATTTGACATCAAAACAATTTTGATTTTTTTAAAAATTTCCTGATCTTAGGCTACATCGTCAACCAAAGCATCTTCTGGCATTTCTGTTGGCTGAGTTGGGTACAAGGTAAGAAGTGTTTTTCTTTATGAATTCTATAACTAAAATGCGTATAATGTGAGTTGAAACACTTCAGTTGTTTATGAAGGGTGTTGGGAGAGTTTGTTAGGGGAGGAAAGAGGGGAAAGATAGGAATCCAAGTAGTCCCTCTCTGTTTTGATGTGATTGTCACAATGTCTGCTGAGCTGTTAAATTCTTCGACCGTAGACAGTTCTGAAGTGCTCAGTGCAACAGATTTTTGAGAGAAGAGAAGCAATAGAGAAGGAAGTTTACATTAGCAAGATATTTCTGCTCAATGGCATATAGACTGTGGGGAGCTTGCCTTGTGATGTCCTAATCCTTGATTAAGCATCTGTTTAACAATGAGAGAGAGAAATCTGTTGAAAGTATAACATCTCTCAGCTGGCACAACAAAGATGCTGCCAATTTACAGGCAAGGATCAAAATTTCTTTTTCCTTTCCTAAGCTGCTGCTTTTCCCCCCCCAATTTTAATTGCTTCATTCACCAAACTTGCAAGTTTGTGGCAACAGGAATATCCTTTCTAGAAAAGTGGGATTGAGTTTTGAATGATAATAAAATGTGAGGCTGGATGAACACAGCAGGCCCAGCAGCATCTCAGGAGCACAAAAGCCGACGTGTCGGGCCTAGACCCTCCTTCAGAGAGGGGGATGGGGTGAGGGTTCTGGAATAAATAGGGAGAGAGGGGGAGGCGGACCGAAGTTGGAGAGAAAAGAGGATAGGTGGGGAGGAGCGTATAGGTGGGGAGGTAGGGAGGGGATAGGTCAGTCCAGGAAAGACGGACAGGTCAAGGAGGTGGGATGAGGTTAGTAGGTAGGAGATGGAGGTGCGGCTTGGGGTGGGAGGAAGGGATGGGTGAGAGGAAGAACAGGTTAGGGAGGCAGAGACAGGTTGGACTGGTTTTGGGATGCAGTGGGTGGAAGGGAAGAGCTGGGCTGGTTTCCTCTCACTTCCTACAGACAAAAGGGGTGGCCATGGGCACCCGCATGGGCCCCAGCTATGCCTGCCTCTTTGTAGGTTATGTGGAACAGTCCCTCTTCCGCACCTACACAGGCCCCAAACCCCACCTCTTCCTCCGTTACAATGATGACTATCGGCGCCTCCTCTTGCTCCCCAGAAGAGCTCTAACAGTTCATCCACTTCACCAACACCTTCCACCCCAACCTTCGGTTCACCTGGGCCATCTCCAGCACATCCCTCACCTTCCTGGACCTCTCAGTCTCCATCTCAGGCAACCAGCCTGTAACTGATGTCCATTTCAAGCCCACCGACTCCCACAGCTACCTAGAATACACCACCTCCCACCCTCCCTCCTGCAAAAATTCTATCCCCTATTCCCAATTCCTCCGCCTCATCCCGCACATCCCAGATGTCCAAGTTCTTCAAGGACCGCAACTGGCCCCCCATTGTGGTCGAGAACGCCCTTGACCGCGTCTCCCGCATTTCCCACAACACATCCCTCACACCCTGCCCCCGCCACAACCACCCAAAGAGGATCCCCCCTCGTTCTCACAGACCACACCACACCACCAACCGCCGGATACAACGCATCATCCTCCGACATTTGCGCCATCGACAGTCCGACCCCACCACCCAAGACATTTTTCCATCCCCACCCCTGTCTGCTTTCCGGAGAGACCACTCTCTCCGTGACTCCCTTGATCGCTCCACACTGCCCTCCAACCCCACCACACCCGGCACCTTCCCCTGCAACCGCAGGAAATGCTACACTTGCCCCCACACCACCTCCCTCACCCCTATCCCAGGCCCCAAGATGACTTTCCATATTAAGCAGAGGTTCACCTGCACATCTGCCAATGTGGTATACTGCATCCACTGTACCCGGTGCGGCTTCCTCTACATTGGGGAAACCAAGCGGAGGCTTGGGGACCGCTTTGCAGAACACCTCCACTCGGTTCGCAATAAGCAACTGCACCTCCCATTCGCAAACCGTTTCCACTCCCCCTCCCATTCTTTAGATGACATATCCATCATGGGCCTCCTGCAGTGCCACAATGATGCCACCCGAAGGTTGCAGGAACAGCAACTCATATTCTGCTTGGGAACCCTGCAGCCCAATGGCATCAATGTGGACTTCACCAGCTTCAAAATCTCCCTTTCCCCCACCGCATCCCAAAACCAGCCCAGCTCTTCCCCTCCACCCACTGCATCCCCAAACCAGTCCAACCTGTCTCTGCCTCCCTAACCTGTTTTTCTTCTCACCCATCCCTTCCTCCCACCCCAAGTTGCACCTCCATCTCCTACCTACTAACCTCATCCCACCTCCTTGACCTGTCCGTCTTCCCTGGACTGACCTATTCCCTCCCTACCTCCCCACCTATACTCTCCTCTCCACCTATTTTCTTTTCTCTCCATCTTCGGTCCGCCTCCCCCTCTCTCCCTATTTATTGCAGAACCCTCACCCCAACATCCTCTCTGATGAAGGGTCTAGGCCCAAAACGTCAGCTTTTGTGCTCCTGAGATGCTGCTTGGCCTGCTGTGTTCATCCAGCCTCACATTTTATTATCTTGGATTCTCCAGCATCTGCAGTTCCCATTATCATTGAGTTTTGAATGAGCTGGCTTGTGGCAGGGTGGCTGTAGTGTTTCATGTGCATTGTCTGGCATGCTGTTTGTGTACAAGGAGGAATCCCTGTTTCTATGTTGAGACTTGAACTGCTCAAGCAATTGGGTTGTGTCTTAATTTATTTCATCAGACTTCTTCCATTTAGCAGTGTGTATGCCAGCTGCTGAATCTGCTTGCAATTGAGGCATTATTCTTAGCCCCCCCCCACCCCGAAAATCACAGTTGAGCTCAGATACTGAGGAAACGGTCCCAAATCACCAATATTCTGTCGTGATAACGCACATTAATAATTTCATTTTTTGACTCCTTCAGAGCATTTGTCCAAAATTATATTTCCTTACCTCTCTCCCCATGCACCTATCAATCCATTCTTTGCTCTTCTGGATTGGTTCCCCAGTGACACACAGAACGGAATTTGTCTGAAATTTCCTTGTAGCTTTGCTGTGTTTTATCTTGCTGCCACCACCAGTCGTGTATCTTTGAGAAGTTATTCCTCTGCCTCATGTGGAGCTTCGACTCATCGTTGTAGGTTGACTGACGTAACTCTGTGGTTTGGAAAAGTCTGCTTAAACCACTCCCTGCTCCTAAACCCCTCAAATCCATTTTTTCACCTTCTTTAAATATTTTGGCTTTCCAAAATATTTACTTTGTCCTAGTGTGTAATGCTAATCAGCTGAGTAGTTATCAACATCTTAAACTGTTATTTGATCAGTGCTTGTACTTTCCATGTCATTAACCTAATACATTCTGTTTCTCTTTTACTTGCTGCATATAGTGTTTAACATGTTACTTATTTAAATGATCCGATCTATGATGTCACCGCCACCACTACTTTCAGGCACCAGCGTTCAGCAAAAACCATTGGTGTGTTGGAGAAGTTGTGGCTCTGTAGTAAAGATGCCAATAACATGCTAATATTTGTGAAGAATTTGAGATTTTTTATTTCTTGTTGATATACAAAACTATTGAGTCGAAGCTATAAATCATTCCCTTATTCAGTTTCCTGCCTGATTCGGCAATCCCTCCTAACCAGGTGAAAGACATTGAAACCCCACCCTCCCCTCCCTCCTGATAAAGTAGTCTTAGGCATGGAGAGCTAATATAAGGAGGTAATGGTGCTTTGAAAAATTTTGACACTTGTGAAGCAGCTAAGGTATGATGGCAATTGAAGCATGCAGAATCATCAAATGATTTCATCACAGATGCCATTCAGGCATGCACCAGGTCTTTGGAAATATCTAATCTGTCCCTTTCCTCTGCTGTTTGTCCTTCTTGGTGTGATACAAATTTCTGCTTCAAGAATTTGTTTCCCTTTGGAAACATGCCACAGAATTTGCTACCATCACCCTTGCAGAAATTGTCCTTGACTAACAATTTTCTGCCTTAGAGAAAAGGAAATTTCACCTTGTTTTGCCTCTGGCTCTTTTGCAGTCACCTGGAATCTGTGTTCTCTGGTTACCATCCTTTTGCCTCTGTAGGCTGAGAGATCTGGCAAGATTAAGCAAACTGGGAGGCGATGGGCACGTGGATCATTAAAGCTGTCTTGGGCCGTTGGGGTGATTGGCCTGTTTATTTGGATTAATTTCTGTGCAATTCTTTTGCCAGTTGTATGCCAAGTTAGGCCTATTCCAAGATAACGAGGTGCAGAGCTGGATGAACACAGCCGACCAAGCAGCATCAGAGCAGTAGGAATGCTGACGTTTTGGGTCTAGACCCTTCTTCAGAAAGATCATTTTTCTGAAGAAGGGTCTAGACCCGAAACGTCAACCTTCCTGCTCCTCTGATGCTGCTTGGCCTGCTGTGTTCATCCAGCTCTGCACCTTGTTATCTCAGATTGTCCAGCATCTGCAGTACCTGCTATCTCAGGCCTATTCCAACATCACTTTAGTATTTGCAAACTTGGCATGGTGGTATTGAAACCTAAACTAGTATGCTATTTTCTTTCAAATCACTTTGGAAAACCCGTTGACTCGGTATTCACTTGGAAAAGGATCATTAGAGTTTTGTGCCTGAGCTCTTAGCAATCTGCTGGCTGCATTAAATGAGTTGATGCCCGAGTTAGTTTCTGTTAGCATTTGCTTTGAGACCATGTGCACGCCATCCTTTGGTAAAATCATTGCATTTGTTTCCATTGTGAAAACCAAAGTATTATAAACAAATCCAAAAAATACTTGCCAATGAAGCCAAAAAGTGGCTTTTAAATTTAATCAGGGTGATCAAAGGATTGGGATGGAATTCTAATAAACCGGCCTCCAAGCGTACAAAAGGAATTAATTTGATGAGATCATCAACTGTCTAGATATTTATTGACCTCTAAGGGCTGGTTTTTTTAAAAAATTATTTTGTAAATGTGAACTGTTGACTACTGCTTTGAATGTGATTGATTTGTAAAATAAAGTTTTAACTGAGTACTGTAGCGTCAGTCATGTAGCTGCAGCAATGACTACAGAATTTTGGGGTAAGTTCATGACACCATTTACCTGCTTGTCATTTAACAGCCTTAAAGTGATCCACTGCCATTACTTTGGGAAACTTGGGAAAGGTAATTGAATAGCTTTTACACGTACCCTGGCAGAATTCAAGGCAAGGCACCATCACTGTCAGTAATGCCGTCTCAGTAGAGAATACAAAATTGTTCATCAAAACTTGGCCATTTCAGGTAATAGGAAACACAATCAGATGGACAGAAATTGTTCCTCACAGCAGGTTGTTATGCATGGTCTGGAACCAGATTCAATTGTAACTTTCTCAACAGAATAGGGAAATATTTTTGCTGTGATTGCAGGCTTTAGAGTAGGAGAATGGGACTAATTAGATAACTATTTCAAAACATCCACCATATGCAGGAAGGCCAGAACATATTGTTTGCTCTAATGCTTTCTGCACAATTTTCTGAGAAATGTGTGAAGGCACTTCACCTGCAACATTTATGAGCTCACCTTTCTTTCAGCACTGAAGTAAGAGTGATCTTCTTTTACATGTTGGTTGAGAAAGACTGATCAGAAGTCTTCCCCATTATCAAAGTGTGGTCAATCTTGTATGTTCAGCTATCGGACTAGGAAGACGTCTCAGTTTAATATCTTGATCTCCACATTCTTTCAGTAGCGTCTGCTTTACCCTTTATAGTATTTTGAGGCAAATCCACATATATGTCTTAGTCCAACCATGGACGATTGATGGCAATGCAGTTGAAGTAGTCTGGTAAGGATTTTGCCAGGCCCCATGTAACAGTGATTTGATATTTCTTTTAAAATCCCATGTGAAATGGGGAATCCAGCAAGCTAGTCCTGAAATTGGCTCATTATTAGAAGGGTTGACTGGTGCCTTTGCAACTGGAGGACTTGCTGTTAAGACCCCTTCTTTTTGAGGTGTATGTTAATGACTTAGATGTAGATGTCTTGGGCGTGACAAGCTTGTAGATGAGACACATTGTCTGCGTGGTTGATACTGAGGGTGGAAAGGTTAGATTGCAGGAAGGTATTGATGGAATGGGCAGAAGAGTGGCAAATGAACTTCAGTTGAGAAGAGCTGAGGCATTTAGGGAGTTGAAACAAGGCAGGATAATTCATCATTAATGGCAGAACAGAGGTGTTTGAAGGAATGAGCACCTTGAAGATAGCAGGACAGGTTGATAAGGTTACGAACAAAGCACGTCGAATCCTTTTAACTGAGGTATGAAATACGAGAGCAATGACTCTTGCAATGACTGCTGTATTTGAGACTGTCGTCCTTGTGCGTCAAGCATTTGAAATATTTGTGACAAATTTAAATGCTAATATTTTACTTGACACGAGCTTTTATTTTCTTTTTAATAGTGGATCCATTGACGGCAACAATCAGCTTGTAATTAAAGGGAGGTTCCAGCAAAAACAAATAGAAAATGTATTAAGGAGATACATCAGTGAGTATCATTGGATGATCTACTTTATTCATATGGAGGCAGGGAAATTGTTAGGAAACTGGGTTTTCTACAGATAAATTATTGACCATCAGGAATGTAGGGGGACTTCACTGAACTCTGTAAAATACAAACCAATTGGAAAAAATGATTTTTATTTATTAATTTCCCTTCTAATTTCTCTTTTATTCCTCTTAGTTTTCTGGTCTGGGTTCACCTTTCTGTCTGTTGTACAAAGTAGTGTTGCAGAATTAGAGATGGGGTGATTGACACTCTTATAGATATTTGACTTCAAACAGCTATTAAGTTTGTTTCAAAGGTGATCTTAAAATATCCTAGTTTCTTTGCATTGTGTATAGATTGGGCATCTAAATTGCTTTTGTTTCTTTGCCCTTGCTGTCCCATTATCCTACATTCAAATATGTAAACAAATTAAACAATTACAGATGCTGGAAATATGAAATAAAAACAGAAATTGCTAGAGGAACTCAACAGGTCTGGCAGCAGCTGTAAACCGAGAAGCAGAGTTAATGATTTTAGTCCAGTCACCAGATTCTGATGAAGGGTCAAGGGACTCCAAATGTTAGCTTTGCCTCTCTGCTGCCAGGCCTGCTGAGTTATTATAGCACTTTCATTTGTACTATAGTCAAATGTTTGTTAGTCTTATTTATTTTGCTGCATTTCAGTGCTTCATGCCTCGGCATTGTTGACATTTACACCAAAAGTAGAAATTGCTTAATAAATTCAGTAAGTCTGGCAGTATCTGTGGAGAAAGAGCAGGGTTAACATTTCTGGTCCAGTGATCACTTGGAACCATGTTGAACAAGGTCATTGAACCTGAAACATTAATTCCGCTTTCTCTGCATAGATACTGCCAGACTTGCTGCGTTTTTCCAGAAATTAGTTTCTGCGTCTGATTTCCAGGCTCCACAGCTGTTTTTTTTTAAACTTTTAATCTTTGACATTTAGGTTTGTTTTTCATCTAAGAAAACATAGTAGAATTGTACTGCATTTTCTGTGAAATATTTTTAACTTGCATTTGTGTTTTTATCCTGATCTCCCTCTTCCTTGCTGTTGCCATCCCATTGCAGAGGAGTACGTAACCTGTCATACCTGTCGGTCGCCAGACACCATCTTGCAAAAGGACACACGGCTGTATTTCTTGCAGTGTGAAACTTGTCATTCTCGCTGCTCTGTGGCCAGCATCAAAACCGGCTTCCAGGCTGTTACTAGCAAGCGTGCACAGCTCCGTGCCAAAGCACATTAACCTAAACCTTAACCACTGGAGAGAACAGGAACTGGGAGTTTAATGTAATAGGACTGTTTTACCAAACAAGGGGTTGGGTTTTAAGCAGATTAAAATACAACAATAAAATGCTGCTGACTCGGGAGGGTGGGGAGGAGGAAAATAAACTAATGGTGAGCATTATTCTATGAAGTCCTCCTGAACCTCAATGTATTGTAACAGTACTGTTGCACTGCTCTCTCTTCATATCTTGTCCAGTCTGCAGTATAAATGCAGGAAGAAAATTGCCTTTTATACCTTGTAGGCTGCTGGAGGTACAGCTCAATTTCCTGGAGCTTGGAAGTGATTCACTGAATGTTGTTTAAGTGTGCATAATTTCTTGTTGATTATACCTCACCCTGGCTGGTTATTTGCTGTCTGGCTGCTGTATTGGTTTTTTAAACAGGGAGGGTGGGAGGAGGGATGATGACCAAATTACGCTAAATAAGTTTTGAAATTTATTAAAAAAATTCCCTGAAAATATTTAAAATTGTGGACTTTTAAAATTGATTCCATCTTTAAGTTGAAATCTTTCTGATGCCAGGGTGAGGCCTGAGTTGCAAAGCATAATCTATGCTGATTTTTGCAGTGGCGTGGAAGGTTTATCCATATTTAGCCGCAGATTGGTTTGGAGGGGGTTTTAAAAACGTGACGCCTTTGTTGAACCGATTACAGGCTCTGGATTGTACATCTGGTGACGAGCGTGCAAGAAAAATATGTAATAAAATAGTAAAACTAGTGGTTAACAGCTATTCTCCTCTGCTTCTGGTAATGTTTGACCCAAGCTGACTCTTGTCGAGCTGGTTGTGACCATCAGCCACTTCTAGCACGTTCAAAGCGTAGGCACCAACTTGGAGGCTAGCAGCAAAGGTAAGATCTCTCTTGCAGCTGTCTGTTCTCCAAACTGCGAAACCAAAGGGAGCCACTTGCGTTTGGGCAGCATAGGTGATGTGTTTTATGTTGGCAGAAATGTCTTTATGTTAATACTTCTCAGAAGCCCATGCAAAAACAGCCCTCCGTTGGCTGTAACTGAGTCAGCTGTATATTGGCTGGATTTTAACCAGGCCGCTGCCCTGCAGCAAGGCTACACAGTTTCCCATTTCAAGGATGTTGTAAATTCCGGTGGTAAGTTCAAAGCGAATGTTTGATTGCGGATAGGAAATCTGAAAGAAGTTGGACTCCTTAAGACTTGGGTCTCAATCAAAATTATTTGATCTTTTGGTGCTTGGATTATTTAATGAGTTGCCTGAGTGGCATATCAGTCTGTCCTCATTATACTCTTGTAAAAATCCCTCACTCAAACATTGCTCCAGTTGAATGCATTTTGTTTAGTAGGGTTTGGCTTCCGGCGGGAAAAGTTTTTTTAAAAAAAACTGCTATTTAGATCTGCTCACCTACGGTGCACTCCAAGACCATGACTGAAGCATGACCAATATTTGACATGATCTCAAAGACAAAATCTCATCCTCCAAATTAAAACAGCTGACCGAAGTATGAAATGTTTTCCCAATTGGATACATGGTCAACTCCAAACAGTTTTCAGATCTGAATGGGAAGCATGTGGATTTGTTTTAAATTTGTACTGGTGCTGGGTCTTAATATCAAATTCTTCCACCCAGTCAGCAAACAGTTGGGTGTGAGGAATAGAAAAATGTTTCTCTCAAATGCATTCCTGCAATAATACGAAGTAATTAGTGCAAGTTAAGTCAGGTCACCTTTCCTGATTACACCAGCAATGCTTTTTTTTCCTGTAAAAACTGGTGAAAGAAACATTTGTCTTTTAACACGGTTAGTAAAAGCTGACAAAAATTGGGTTGCATTTCTGGTTGGAAAAGAGCAAAGAAAGTCACAGTCTGGGATGGCAGAGGTAGCCTTTGCTACATTAGCAAAGTTGACCATTTTACAGTGAGTTTGCATGAGCAGACTAAACGTGTTTACATTATCAGTTTCATTTGCTCTGAAGTAGAGACTGTGCGCCTCATTTTTGAATTAGCTTATTGATTGTTACTCTCATAGATCCTCTGAAGTTCTTAAAGCAGAAACAAACTTAGGACTTCTGAGGTAAACCAGATACACATATTCCCTGCTCAGTATTTTGAGGTCTTTTTGACATTAAGGCTGTTAAGACCTGAGAATGGATATAATGGTTTTGTCTCCATCCATTTCAACATGAGTACATAAGGATGCTTTACTAACTTTGTCTTTGTCCTAAAATTGACACTAAGAAATGTTATAGGTGCTGAATAAAGTGGTTTTTGTAACTACAATGCAGCACACTGAAGTCAGTTATTTTAAAACCAGCTGCTACATTATTCCCAGACCATGATGTACATGGTAAAAGTAATCTGCTTGCCCCAGTGTTTGAAAAATAAATCCAAAGACCTTTTGTAGACTGGTCTGTTACATTTCAAAACTTTAGCTACATCAGAGTCTTCAACTTGCATTGTGTTGGGTGGAATGAAAAGAGCACTCATGATTTTATTTGCCTTTTTGGCTGTAAATCGAAGTTGGATTGACATATCCCATACCACTTTAAGTTGTGTACCTCAGTGAGAATAATATATGTGAAACACATCGCAGGGCATAACAACAAGAATGAGCAGGGTTGAATAACTTGAATATACGTACCGAATTGCAATGGCTACAGTGTAGAAGACAGCTATTCTTGTCTGTGCTGGGCCCCCTGAAGTAAGCATTTGGCAAGTATTGCAATCCCAGTTTGTCAAACTTGCTCTGAATGTTCATGCTTTGCAGATATATTTTAAAGTTGTAAGTGAGCTACTTTAGTAATGGCCTTATAGGTGTGTTTGGATATGTGTGTTGGTCTAGTAGTCAGGGAATGGAGAGTTCAGATCTCAGCAATGCCTTGATTTATGTCTCTGTTAAGACCAGCTTAAAACACCTCAGGTGCAAAGTGCAATCTTGTCATAATTCTGTAGCAAAGAGGTTTTCACATTCAGGATGCTCCTGAGTAGAGGCATTATTGAAAAATATAAACAAGTGCAGGAAATTAGCGTACCTTTAGTGATAGTTATGTCAGTGCAGACTTGATGGACCAAAGGGCCTTTTCTGTGCTCCGTAAGTGTAACTCCTGTACCAGCTCTATCATCATGATATTCAGGGAGTCCCTCACCAGAATTCAGGCACCAGAATAATGAGTGCTAGCTTTGTTAATGTTGGTACCTCATTATGAACTGTAAGAAAATAACCTTGCACTCTGAGTTGGATCAACAGTGAGTGCAGTCATTATGCCTCACAACGTTCCTGCCTCAAAATGCACATGTGGCATTGTCAAGTAAAGGAATAGGAATATTTACTGGCTGTTGGCATGTTAAGACCATTTGGCCACAGTAGTAGTAGATCGATCAATTTGAAGCCCCCTTGCTAAGGCAGGAAAATTTCCATGTCAACCTGTGTAGAGTAGTTGATAGTTATGATTTTTTAAAAAAACTCATTAAGCACATACTTCTATGTTTGGAGACTATCCGTCCTTGGGCTGCTGATTTGAAGTCTATGTTACTGACTACAGACCTGAAGGTGTCTTACTTGAATGTACTAGCCATACGTGACTCAGGCCCATAATAATGTCTTGGCTAATGACTCAGCAAGGATATAGTGAGTGAGGAAAAAAGAAAATATAAACTGGCTGTGCTGCAGTGGTGGTACTATTTTTATCTCTGAGCCAGGAGGCCCAGGTTCAAGTTCCACTTGCTCAAGGAGTGTGTCATGTGAACAGGTAGATTATAAACTGACTACATTTGGCAGGAGGTTAATGATAACATCAAATTGAAAGAAGAAAACATGCATCATGGCAAAGATTAGTAGTGAACCAGAGGATTAGGAAAGCATCTTTGCTTGTTGTGTTGGCTTTGAAGAGGGTGGAAAATAAACATTGCAGGCAAAAAAGCAAGTGGTGTGAAAACAGATTATTTAAAAAATATATAAAGGAAGAGAGCCTAAAGGACAATGAAGCTGGAGAGGGGATAACAGGAAGAAGGAAATGGCAGGGAATGTTAATAAAACATTTGCATCAATCTTCACAGTAAAAGACTACTAGCATTTCAAAAATGTTAAATTGAGGGGATAATGAGGCAGTAAACACATGTAAATAGTATATAGCACCTTCCTGCCAAAGTGCCACCTCACATTTTGCTGCGATATATTCTATCTATTAAGTTTTGCTCACTTGCTTAATGTGTCTATATCCTACTGTAGAATCTGTCATCTTGGCTTTGTGAAGAGGTGGGAAGTAGTAATGAATGTATATTCTGTATATAATTGGAGCCCCAGTGCTGATTGATGTGGCACATCATTGGTTACAGATTGCTGTCATGAAATGCCACCTTTTGCCTTGATTATATCTTTTATTGGTTAGCCATCCTCTATGCTGTTACACTGCCTCAACAGCCTAATGTATGGTACCTTTTATCAAGCACTTATGGGAAGTCCAAATAATCAAGTAGTGAATCTGTGGGAGTCTTTATTGTAGAAGGCTGTAAAGTTAGGTTGTTAGATGTTTTCAAGGATGAGATAAATCTTCAGTCAGTCAGAGAATCGGGAGTTATAGGGCTAAGACAGGAAAATGAAGTTGAGGATCATCAGTTGGGCTGAACAACCTACTTCTGCTCCTACATGTTTTGGTCGATGCCCACTGCACTCAGCAGATATGCCACTAATTCAGGGGCAGTTAGGAACAAGTAACAAATGCTGACCCATCTAGCAATATTAACATCCCATTTTTTAAAAAAAACACATTATCAGAATCCAAATATACCCTGCAGACAATGCTTCATTGTCATAATGGAAAAGGTTTGTGGGTATTGATTTCTGGATCCAAATTCTGTTTTTTCAAACAAAAGGAAATCTACAGTGTTTCAAAACCAAACAGCAACTTGCATTTGTATAGCACCTTTTAAATAACAAAGCAGCTTGAAGTGCTTTCCAAGAATGTTATCAAAGAAAAGTTATGACTGAATCACATGAGAAGGTTGCTGGGGCTGGTAGGCTGGAGGAACTCCAGTTTATGGGGATAGGAGGTGCTGTGGGGGAGAAATTGAACAGCAAAATCCAGCAGTAGCAAGTATTGAGTTTATGTAATTGGTTAAAATTGCATTTTCTGGTGTTGCCCTTCCCTTTTGCTGCACAGTTCTGTGGACGTGCAAATAAAGTGTGTGTGAAGACTGTCAAATTGGCCAGCTTTCAATAAACTCCTGCCTGTTCTGATTTAATATCAGTATGCAGGAATCCCTAATTTCAAATGGTGACCATTAGTCAAGGAGGGGAGATGAGGCACTTTGTAAGATAACTTAGATAATTGACATCTAGTTTAAGTTTAACATTAGCAATGGCAGCAGATCTCAGACCTGTTTTATGCTGCTCTTGCTCAATGTGGGAGCTCAGGGGCATGACTGATTGTCTCTGACTCCTACACGTGCAGGAAGTGTCCAGCTGCAGCTCTTGTTAGACCGCATGATGGCTCTGGAGCTGCGGATGGACTCACTTTGGAGCATACACGATGCTGAGGGGGTTGTGGATAGCACGTTTAGCAAGTTGGTCACACTGCAGATTAAGATTGCTGAGGGAGAAAGCGAAACAGTGACCGAAAGAGCAGGAAGGCAGTGCAGGTGTCCGCTGCGGTCATCTCCCTCCAAAATAGGTATACCGTTTTGGATACTGTTGGGGAGATGGCTCAACAGGGGAAGGCAGCAGTAGCCAGGTTCATGGCACCGTGGCTGGCTCTGCTGTACAGAAGGACGGGAAAAAGAGTGGAAGGGCAATTAGTCATTGGGGATTCAATTGTAAGGGGAGTAAATAGGCGGTTCTGTGGTTGAAATCGAGACTCCCGAATGGTATGTTGCCTCCCAGGTGCACGGATCAGGGATGTCTCAGATCAACTGCAGAACATTCTGAAGGGGGAGGGTGAACAGCCAGCTGTCGTGATCCATATAGGCACCATTGATATAGGTAGAAAACGGGATGAGGTCCTACAAGCAGAATTTAGGGAGCTAGGAGCCAAGTTAAAAAGTAGAGACTCAGAGGTAGTGATCTCAGGATTGCTACCAGTGCCACATGCTAGTCAGAGCAGAAATGAAAGAATAGCTAGGATGGATGCGTGGCTTGAGAGATGGTGCAGGAGGGAGGGCTTTGGATATTTTGGGACATTGGAACTGGTTCTGGGGAAGGTGGGACTACTACAAATTAGATGGTCTACACCTGGGCCATGCTGGAACCAATGTCCTTGGGGGTGCTTTTGCTAATGCTGTGGGGGAGGGTTTAAACGAATGTGGCAGGGGGATGGGAACCAAATATTGGACAGAAAAGAGGTAGTAACTAAAGCCTGTAGGGAACTAGGTAATGGAGTCAGCGTGACTAAAGGGAAGAGTAGTCGGGGAGCAGATGATGAACACAAAGGGACAGGTGGTCTGAGGTGCATTTGTTTTAAGTGTAATTGGTAAGGCAGATGAGCTTAGGGCTTGGATCGGTACCTGGAAGTATGATGTTATTGCTATTACTGAGACTTGGTTGAGGGAAGGGCATGATTGGCAACTAGTTGTCTCAGGATATTGATGCTTCAGGTGGGATAGAGAGGGAGGTAAAAGGGGTGGAGGAATTGCAGGAATTGGTCAAAGACGATATCACAGCCGTACTGAAGGAGGGCACTATGGAGAACTCGAATAGTGAGGCAATATGGGTAGAACTCAGAAATAGGAAGGATGCAGTAACAATGTTGGGGCTGTACTACAAGCCTCCCAACAGCGAGCGTGAGATATAGGTACAAATAGGTGAACAGATAATGGAAAGATGTAGGAGCAACAGGGCGGTGGTGATGGGAGATTTTAACTTTCCCAACATTGACTGGGATTCACTCAATGTTAGGGGTCAAGATGGACCAGAATTCATAAGGAACGCCCAGGAGGGTTTTCTAGAGCAGTATGTATGTAGTCCAACTTGAGAAGGGGCCACATTGGACCTGGTGTTGGGCAATGAGCCCAGCCAGGCGGTTGAAATTACATTAGGGGACTACTTTGGAAATAGTGACCACAATTCCATAAGTTTTACAACACTCATGGTCAAAGATGAGCGTGGTCCTAAAGGAAGAGTTCTAAACTGGGGGAAGGCCAACAATACCAAAATTTGGCAGGATCTGGGGAATGTAGATTGGGAGAAACTGTTTGAAGGTAAATCCAGATTTGATATGTGGGAGGCTTTTAAGGAGAGGTTGATTAGTGTGCAGGAGAGACCTGTTCCTGTGAAAATGAGGAATAGAAAAGGCAAGATTAGGGAGCCATGGATGACAGGTGAAATTGTGAGACTAGCCAGGAGAAAAAAGGAAGCATACATGAGGTCTAGGCGACTGAAGACAGATGAAGCTTTGCAAGAATATCGGGAATGTAGAGCGAATCTGAAACAAGGGATTAAGAGGGTTAAGAGAGGACATGAGATATTGCTGGCAAACATGGTTAAGGAAAATCCCAAAGCCTTTTATTCATAAAGAGCAAGAGGGTAACTAGAGAAAGGATTGGCCCACTTAAGGGCAAAGAAGGAAATTTATGCGCTGATTCAGAGAAAATGGGTGACATTCTTAACGAGTACTTTGCATCGGTATTCACCAAGGAGAGGGACATGATGAATGTTGAGGTTAGGGATAGATGTTTGCTTACTCTAGGTCATGTCGCCATAAGGAAGGAGGAAGTGTTGGGTATCCTAAAAGACATTAAGGTGGATAAGTCCCCAGGTCCGGATGGGATCTATCCCAGGTTACTGAGGGAAGCGAGAGAGGAAATAGCTGGGGCCTTAACAGATATCTTTGCAGCATCCTTAGACATGGGTGAGGTCCCGGGGACTGGAGCCTTGCTAATGTTGTCCCCTTGTTTGAGAAGGGCAGTAAGGATAATCCAGGTAATTATCATCTGGTGAGCCTGACGTCAGTGGTAGGGAAGATACTGAGGGATAGGATCTATTCTCATTTGGAAGAAAATGGGCTTATCAGTGATAGGCAACAGGGTTTTGTGCAGGGAAGGTCATGTCTTACCAACTTCATAGAATTCTTTGAGGACATGACAAAGTTGATTGAGGGAAAGGCTGTAGATGTCATATACATGGACTTCAGTAAGGTGTTTGATAAGGTTCCCCATGGCAAGCTGGTGGAGAAAGTGAAGTCACATGGGGTCCAGGGTGTGCTAGCTAGATGGATTTAAAAACTGGCTAGGCAACAGGAGACAGAGGGTAGTAGTAGAAGGGAGTTTCTCAAATTGGAGGCCTGTGACCAGTGGTGTTCCACAGGGATCTGTGCTGGGACCACTGTTGTTTGTGATATATGTAAATGATCTGGAGGAAGGTGTAGGTGGTCTGATCAGCAAGTTTGCTGATGACACTAAGATTGGTGGAGTAGCAGATAGTGAAGGGGAATGTCAGAGATTACAGCAGAATATAGATAGACTGGAGAGTTGGGCAGATAAATGGCAGATGGAGTTCAATCCAGGCAAATGTGAGGTGATGCATTTTGGAAGATCAAATTCAAGGGCGAACTACACAGTAAATGGAAAAGTCCGAGGGAAAATTGATGAACAGAGAGATCTGGGTGTTCAGGCCCATTGTTCCGTGAAGGTGACAACGCAGGTCGATAGGGTGGTCAAGAAGGCATATGGCATGCTTTCCTTCATTGGACAGGGTATTGAGTACAAGAGTTGGCAGGTCATGTTGCAGTTGTATAGGACTTTGGTTTGGCCACATTTGGAGTACTGTGTGCAGTTCTGGTCGCCACATTACCAAAAGGATGTGGATGCTTTGGAGAGGATGCAGATGAGGTTCACCAGGATGTTGCCTGGTATGGAGAGTGCTAGCCATGAAGAGAGGTTGAGTAGATTAGGATTATTTTCATTAGAAAGACTGAGATTGAGGGGGGATCTGATTTGAAGTCTACAAAATCATGAGGGGTATGGACAGGGTGGATAGCAAAAAGCTTTTACCCCCCCCCCCCCCCCCCCCCGCCCTGAGTTGGGGACTCAATTACTAGGGTCATGAGTTCAAAGTGAGAGCAGGAAAGTTTAAGGGAGATATGCGTGGAAAGTTCTTTACACAGAGGGTGGTGGGTGCCTGGAACGCGTTGCCAGTGGAGGTGGTAGATGCAGACATGTTAGTGTCTTTTAAGATGTATCTGGACAGGTACATGGATGGGCAGGGAGAAAAGGGATATAGAACCTTAGAAAATAGATGATAGACTTAGAGGATCTCGATCAGCGCAGGCAAGATAAGGATTATTAAATCAGCTCCTCACACTATCTGGACTAATTAATAAACCAGTGGTTACTTTGAGTCTCTAATATTCAATTACAGTTGCCAAGTTTCCAAGTCATATCTTATCGTACCTGACTATTCCCATTTACCACTGGGAAAAGATTATTTTTTAAGTGTAATCACTGAGACCCACACTGATCCACAATTATTGTCTCCTTTTAACATTACCAGTTCAAACTCCAAAACCATTTTTTTTCCTGGGGATGTGATTTTGGAAATTATACCAAATTTGGATTTAATATTGACCATGGTAAGATAGTGAATTACTGTTATCAATTAAGTTTACAGTGCAGACACTTGAAGTTTTTTGCTAAATCTATTATTGATAAGACACAAGCAACGCAGGCAAGGCCAGCATTTATTGTTGTTCCCTGATTCCTCCAGAGCAGATAGTATTGAGTCACTTTCTTGCACACTGCAGTTTGTGTGGAGCACTTAGGAAGGAAGCTCCACGATTTTGACTCAGCAGGAATAAAGGAAATGGTGATGTACTTCCAGGTTAAAACTGATCTTGTTCTTCTGTACATTCAGGAAGCTGAGGAACCTGTTCATTTGTCTGAAGTGCAGCCTGTCCTGACAATCAATGCAATCATGATTGTTGCCATAGCAATCACAGTTTAATTTTGTCTTCTTTTTAAACACAAGAATATTTTAAAGAAATGTAATACTGCCAGCTTTAAAAAAATAAAGTAAGATACAATTCACAAGTCACAATAGATTAATGATAAACTTATTCAGAACAATGGCAGGAATTGAAAGGTTGAAGAGTTGATTGAGGCAGGGACAGAAACAGTTTGGTAAAACAGGTCTGCAAATTATGGTGCAGTTTGCAACTTGCTGATCATTTTCAATGTCACAGAGGATGAAATTTCATTTTCGAATCTGAAAAGCCTACCCCTGCTCCCACTTTATGTATGCTCATACAACTTACCACACAGTGTATTTGCAGAAAGGAAGTATCAGATAAGGACCTCTTGGCTGTAGCAGGATCATCAGTTTTACTCTAGTTCATGGGGATAATGTGCATTACCAACTCTCCAACATTGCTCTGGAATCTCCAGGAGCAAGATCCCAGTCATTTTCTTTTGGTCACTTCTGCTTATTGGTTGCAGAAGGATTTGGGACAGGAAGACAGAAGGGCTGTGAGTTTTTTGTTACCAGTTGGATATTATTTCCATGTGTCTTTTTTGCTTTCCCTTTGGCCGTGGGCACGAGAGGGGGGCTGCGAGAGTGGCGATGTTGAACAGCCAATGACCAAAGTGTGAGGCCCAGGATGTGTGGAGGAAGTCATGTGATGAAACCTCCAGGTGGAGCAGAGTTGGCAACACCTTGTGGGGTGTGGGTGGGCAGTTAGATCATAGACTTATCCCACTGTGTGTAAGAATGTAACTCCTGGGAGTCAGAGTTGGGGGGTATGAGGGAACCGTAGAATGATTCTGGCTTTAAACTAGCAACAATGGTCTCAATATCATCGAGGGTTTGGGTGGCGAGTTCAGTTCCTGAACACTCCTGGCAGTGAACATTTTGAGCCAGGACAAGGTAAAGCTCTTAAATGGCTCTGACATTAGTTCATGGGTAAAATGGTTGGCAGTGTCCTGGAAATGTTTAGGTGAGAAGGGCAAAAAGAAAAGAATTTTGGAGCGGGGAATTCTTTTCATGAAATATGGGCGGAGGTTCTCGTGTGATGGAAGTCGACGACAATGTTTGTACTTATCAAGAAGGTGGGAGCAGTGAGTTTTCAATCTGATACTTGTCACAAATCCTAGAGAGTCTTGCCGTGATAGTGAGCCTACAGTCTTGCCCACAGGGTATGGTGTTTCTTGCAGCAACTTCTATGGCACACCAGCAGATTTTGAACCTTTCTTCAATGATGCAGGATCAAATGCCTAAATGTTTTACAGATGTCCCCTCATCTACTTGGTGTAGTTGAGCTGAAGGTAGCATACTCTGTATTTGTTTCTCTCTAAATTACGTGTCGAGCTCCTCAGTTGGTTGCATGTGGTCTCCCTATTACTCATAACCTGCTGGGAACCACCACTTTGCAGTCTGTAAAATAAAAAGACAAATGACAAACACTAACATAAGAGGCAATACATCAAATCTGTCAAAAGGTTCACAACATAATTGGGAATCACCAGGAATAGCATTAAACACAACGATTTTTACTCTCAGAAACTCTGCTTGAATGGCAAATCAGGGATGACAACTTTTCATTCTCCTAGTTTTTCTTGGTTTAGTTTTGTAATCTAATAAAATGAATATTCCAGATTTTCTTTTTCTTTTCAGTCCCCTAACTCTAGCATCTCAATAAGATCACCTCATATTCCTCCATTCAATGTAAAATAACTCAAATCTCTCCATTCCCCATAAAACTCTCAGCCTGATTAATCTCACTTTCCTAAACTGCCTTAGCACTTGAATGTCTCACTGCCTTTTGACAGGATACTCGAGGTGGAGTTCAAATTCAGTTCCTTTCACCTGTAACTGCAGTTTTGACCACAGGTATCACATTGCATCAGTTTGCTGATTGGTACTCAGCACCTTTCTCAAAAACGTTGCCAGTGAGTGGAGAATGATTACAGAATAATGAGCATACATTCAGTCCTGGGCACTTGCATTGGTAATTAATGCAATTATCCGACTGTTTTCAATCTGTCTGAGTATAGTCATGTCAAGAAATGCTGCTACAACATTGTATGGATGAGCAAATGAAACACAATGCAGTCAAAAGTGGAACACAACACAAACGAAGAAAGGGTGTTGGGTCTACAGAGTTCAAGAAAGGTGTTACAGTAAGGGGTGATAAAAAGAGTAATAGTTAAGGATGCTATAGTCCTACCGAACCATGGGGCTGCTATCTCATTAGAGAGTGATGATGGATGGTAGTTTAGCCTGAGGGTCACCAGACCTCAGCCATTGAGCACAGAAACAGACCCTTCGGTCCAAGCAGTCCATGCTGAACGTAATCCCAAACTAAACTAGTCCCACCTGCCTGCTCCTGGCCCATATCACTCCAAACCTTTCCTGTATCTGTCCAACTTTACCTGGAAGTACATCACCATTTTCTTTATTCCTGCTGAGTCATGTGTCTTGGAGCTTCCTTCCTAAGCGTTCCACACAAACTGCAGTGTGCAAGAAAGTGACTCAATACCGTCTGCGCTGTAATTGTACTTGCATCTACCACTTCCTCAGGAAACTCATTCCACATGCAACCCACCCTCTTTGTAAATAAAAAATTGCCTCGCCTTTTCTAAATCTCTTTCCTCTCACCCTAATGTGCCCCCTAGCCTTGAAATTTCCCATCTTAGGGTGAGAAGGCAAGTCCTTCATGGTAATGATAAGGGTCAATAAACCTGAACGAGGTCTACGCAATTAGCAGACTTGACATTCATTAATACAATCTTGCAGTCAAATATACAGGCATAAAACAGATTTTATTGATTTATTGTAAGAGACCATTTGGTTTTTATTCACTAACCCACTGTGGCATCACTAACTCATTGCTAAGGCTGTGTTATCAGTATGTTCTTTTTAAATTCATGAATGGGATGAGGGCGGCGCTGGCCCGGCAGCATTTATTGCCCATCCCTAATTACCCGGAGGGCGGTTGACAGTCAACTACGTTGCTGTGGGTCTGGAGTCACATGTAGGCCAGACCAGGTAAGGATGGCAGTTTACTTCCCACACGGACATTAGTGAACCAGATGGGTTTTTCCCAACAATTGGCAATGGATTCATGGTCATCATTAGACTCTTAATTCCAGATATTTATTGAATTCAAATTCCACCATCTGCCATGGCAGGAAATGAACCCAGGTCCCCAGACATTACCTAGGTCGATGGGTTAACAGCTGAGCAATAATACCACGAGGCCAATACCGCCCCGTTCCCCAATGTGTGCTCTGTGCAATTTCATTTATGATGATCCACAAAAACATGAATGTCTGGGAATTGGTGATAGGTTTGGCTAAGTGTGTGTGTGTGTGCGCACGTGCGTGCGCGTGTGGTGGGTGTGTGTGCTCTCAAGGCTAAGCAGTGTTGGTAGTGTATTATCTCAAATTGCCAGTTCCTGACAAAAAGGATTCACGCAACAAGTTACTTGATGAGGATGACAGCGAAATACAAGATGTATTCAGGGTCACAACAAACCAAAATAAATTACAGAAAAGAAAGCAAAATTGATACCTTCTATTCTAATGTTGTCTCTGTTTCTGTTCTGTGATGGGTTTCCTGCAAAAGAGAAATGGTAAATACATTAATCCTCATAATTCCAGTGCTACTATGATATAGAAACATAGAAGAAAGTTGCAGCATTAGTCCATCCAGCCCCTTTGAAACTGCTCTGCCATTCGTTGCTGATCTTCTACTTCGATGCCACAGTCATGCTCTTGCCCCATGCCCTTCAACACTTCTAACCTCTAGAAATCCAGTTTTTTTTAAAATTTATTCACCAACTTGGCCTCCAGCTTTCAGTGGTCGAGAAATCCACAGAATCATGACCCTCTCAGGGAAGATATTTCTCCTCATCTCAACCCTAAATGCCTTTACACACACCACACCTCCCTCCCCACCACCCAAACCTGCGACTGTACCCTCTTATCCTGGGCTCCCAGCTGGGAACAACTGCTCCTGACAGATTGCTATGTTGCAATGAGATCAGATCTCAGTCCATCAAAATACAGGTCCAGTCAATCCAAACATATACCGGGTATCAGTCTCATGAACATTTGCTGCGTGTTTATCTTTCTTTAGCTAAGAAGTAGTTTCAATCCTTCATGTTCTGCAGTTTTTCAACACCAACAACTTACATTTATGAAGCACTTCTCATGGAAAGCATTCCAAGGTGCTTCATGTGACATGAAGCGATATAAGGCAGATTACTATAAACATGATCAAAGAGAAGCAGAGGGAGAATTCCAGAGCTTAGGGCCCAGGTAACTGGATGTAATGCAGCAAATAAATGAAGCTCAGATGTATTAGATCAGGGGAACAGACAGTTTACTAAAACAAACACCAAGGCTAGCCGAAAAGCCCAGCAGGACTGGCAGCATGTGTGGAGAGAGTAACAGAGTTAGCATTATAGGAGGGTCACTGAATATTTTAAAGGTGAAGGTGGCTGGATTGCTGTCAGGCAAGGGAATTAAGGGTCATCATGGGTCATTGAGTGTGGAATTTGGAACGTAAATAGATTGGCATGATCTCATTAAAGGACAGAGGAGTCTCTGGGGCTGAATTTCCTGCTTGTGCTCCTTTGTTTTATATTGCTCTGTTTACAAATGTACCCGTGTTACCAAACCCAGGCAAAATGATAGAGTCACATAAAAATACAGCACACAAAGAAGCCATTCAACCCTTCAAACCTGTGCTTAACATTTGGAGAAGCTATCCTTTATGACCTACCTCACCGCAGGAGTTAAGGCTAATGTTATTACCAGTGATATTTGTTATAGGACAAACTCTAGGCCATGTTCTTACAGAGTTCTTTTGATTAGAGCTTCAGGATCTGTATTGACTGCTTCTACTTCAAGGTTAACATGAAACCTCTTGCAATGTAATTGGAACAAGACAGAGCTCCCCACAGGAAGCAGGGAGCAAGGATGTATCGGGCTGTTTGTGGCATGAAACAATTTTCACCTCATTCCAGAGTTAGGTCATCTTTCACGCGCTGCTCAGCTCAACACAAATAAACATTGTTGTATATGCAGGCAATCCGAGGAAGTGCCGGAAGTGCTGAGCAAGCCTGGAGGGAGAGAAACACAGCTTCAGATGGATGGCAACTCATCAGAACTGCACAGATCTGCAGAGAGGTTCTAGTGTTTTGTCTCTGTTTTCATTCAGTTGGATACATTCTTGAAGGTTTTCTGCAGAGGTCAGGGATTAATTAGCTCCTTCTGGTTTTCACCAGGAGATAGCCTAAAGATGCTTGGAATCATCGCTGCCTCACACTTGCCAGGAACTGGCAATTTGAGATAATACACTACCAACACTGCTTAGCCTTGAGAGCACACACACCCGCCACACGCACACACATGCAAACAAACAAACACACACACACACACACACACTTAGCCAAACCTATCACCAATTCCCAGACATTCATGTTTTTGTGGATCATCATAAATGAAATTGCCAGGGACCCTCAAGTAACTGTCTGTGCGGGAGTTTGCACATTCTCCCCGTGACTGTGTGGGGTTTCCTCTGGGTGCTCCGGTTTCCTCCCACAGCCCAAAGATGTGCAGGTTGGGGTGGATTGGCCAAGCTTAATTGTCTGTATAGTCTAGGGTTGTACAGGCTAGGGTGGGTTAGCCATGGCAAATACAGGGTTACAGGGTTAGAGTACGGGTCTGGGTCTGGTGGGATCCCCTTCAGAGGGTCAGTTCACATTTGATGGGCTGAATGGCCTCTTTAAAGAAGTATTGCCTACCCATGGGATAGTAGCTGTGGGACACCATATACTACTGGACAGGTCCTGCTACAATTTGATTTTCATTGTTAGAGGTAATGGGAACTGCAGATGCTGGAGAATTCCAAGATAATAAAATGTGAGGCTGGATGAACACAGCAGGCCAAGCAGCATCTCAGGAGCACAAAAGCTGACGTTTCGGGCCTAGATCCTTCATCAGAGAGGGGGATGGGGAGAGGGAACTGGAATAAATAGGGAGAGAGGGGGAGGCGGACCGAAGATGGAGAGTAAAGAAGATAGGTGGAGAGAGTGTAGGTGGGGAGGTAGGGAGGGGATAGGTCAGTCCAGGGAAGACGGACAGGTCAAGGAGGTGGGATGAGGTTAGTAGGTAGATGGGGGTGCGGCTTGGGGTGGGAGCAAGGGATGGGTGAGAGGAAGAACCGGTTAGGGAGGCAGAGACAGGTTGGACTGGTTTTGGGATGCAGTAGGTGGGGGGGGAAGAGCTGCGCTGGTTGTGTGGTGCAGTGGGGGGAGGGGACGAACTGGGCTGGTTTAGGGATGCAGTAGGGGAAGGGGAGATTTTGAAACTGGTGAAGTCCACATTGATACCATATGGCTGCAGGGTTCCCAGGCGGAATATGAGTTGCTGTTCCTGCAACCTTCGGGTGGCATCATTGTGGCACTGCAGGAGGCCCATGATGGACATGTCATCTAGAGAATGGGAGGGGGAGTGGAAATGGTTTGCGACTGGGAGGTGCAGTTGTTTGTTGCGAACTGAGCGGAGGTGTTCTGCAAAGCGGTCTCCAAGCCTCTGCTTGGTTTCCCCAATGTAGAGGAAGCCGCACCGGGTACAGTGGATGCAGTATACCACATTGGCAGATGTGCAGGTGAACCTCTGCTTAATGTGGAATGTCATCTTGGGGCCTGGGATGGGGGTGAGGGAGGAGGTGTGGGGACAGGTGTAGCATTTCCTGCGGTTGCAGGGGAAGGTGCCGGGTGTGGTGGGGTTGGAGGGCAGTGTGGAGCGAACAAGGGAGTCACGGAGAGAGTGGTCTCTCCGGAAAGCTGACAGGGGAGGGATGGAAAAATGTCTTGGGTGGTGGGGTCGGATTGTAAATGGCGGAAGTGTCGGAGGATAATGCGTTGTATCCGGAGGTTGGTAGGGTGGTGTGTGAGAACGAGGGGGATCCTCTTGGGGCAGTTGTGGCGGGGGCGGGGTGTGAGGGATGTGTTGCGGGAAATACGGGAGACGCGGTCAAGGGCGTTCTCGATCACTGTGGGGGGAAAGTTGCGGTCCTTAAAGAACTTGGACATCTGGGATGTGCGGGAGTGGAATGTCTTATCGTGGGAGCAGATGCGGCGGAGGCGGAGGAATTGGGAATAGGGGATGGAATTTTTGCAGGAGGGTGGGTGGGAGGAGGTGTATTCTAGGTAGCTGTGGGAGTCGGTGGGCTTGAAATGGACATCAGTTACAAGCTGGTTGCCTGAGATGGAGACTGAGAGGTCCAGGAAGGTGAGGGATGTGCTGGAGATGGCCCAGGTGAACTGAAGGTTGGGGTGGAAGGTGTTGGTGAAGTGGATGAACTGTTCGAGCTCCTCTGGGGAGCAAGAGGCGGCGCTGATACAGTCATCACCCTCCTCCAGGACTTCCAATTCCCTGGCCCCCAACACCTCATATTCACCATGGACGTCCAGTCCCTGTACACCTGCATTCCGCATGGAGATGGCCTCAAGGTCCTCCGCTTCTTCCTATCCCGCAGGCCCGACCAGTCCCCCTCCACCGACACTCTCATCCGCCTAGCTGAACTCGTCCTCACACTCAACAATTTCTCTTTTGACTCCTCCCACTTCCTACAGACTAAGTGGGTGGCCATGGGCACCCGCATGGGCCCCAGCTGTGCCTGCCTCTTTGTAGGTTATGTGGAACAGTCCCTCTTCCGCACCTACACAGGCCCCAAACCCCACCTCTTCCTCCGGTACATTGATGACTGTATCGGCGCCGCCTCTTGCTCCCCAGAGGAGCTCGAACAGTTCATCCACTTCACCAACACCTTCCACCCCAACCTTCAGTTCACCTGGGCCATCTCCAGCACATCCCTCACCTTTCTGGACCTCTCAGTTTCCATCTCAGGCAACCAGCTTGTAACTGATGTCCATTTCAAGCCCACCGACTCCCACAGCTACCTAGAATACACCTCCTCCCACCCACCCTCCTGCAAAAATTCCATCCCCTATTCCCAATTCCTCCGCCTCCGCTGCATCTGCTCCCACGATAAGACATTCCACTCCCGCACATCCCAGATGTCCAAGTTCTTTAAGGACCGCAACTTTCCCCCCACAGTGATCGAGAACGCCCTTGACCGTGTCTCCCGTATTTCCCGCAACACATCCCTCACACCCCGCCCCCGCCACAACCGCCCCAAGAGGATCCCCCTCGTTCTCACACACCACCCTACCAACCTCCGGATACAACGCATTATCCTCCGACACTTCCGCCATTTACAATCCGACCCCACCACCCAAGACATTTTCCCCTGTCAGCTTTCCGGAGTGACCACTCTCTCCGTGACTCCCTTGTTCGCTCCACACTGCCCTCCAACCCCACCACACCCGGCACCTTCCCCTGCAACCGCAGGAAATGCTACACCTGTCCCCACACCTCCTCCCTCACCCCCATCCCAGGCCCCAAGATGACATTCCACATTAAGCAGAGGTTCACCTGCACATCTGCCAATGTGGTATACTGCATCCACTGTACCCGGTGTGGCTTCCTCTACATTGGGGAAACCAAGCGGAGGCTTGGGGACCGCTTTGCAGAACACCTCCGCTCAGTTCGCAACAAACAACTGCACCTCCCAGTCGCAAACCATTTCCACTCCCCCTCCCATTCTCTAGATGACATGTCCATCATGGGCCTCCTGCAGTGCCACAATGATGCCACCCGAAGGTTGCAGGAACAGCAACTCATATTTCGCCTGGGAACCCTGCAGCCTATTGGTATCAATGTGGACTTCACCAGTTTCAAAATCTCCCCTTCCCCTACTGCATCCCTAAACCAGCCCAGTTCGTCCCCTCCCCCCACTGCACCACACAACCAGCCCAGCTCTTCCGCCCCACCCACTGCATCCCAAAACCAGTCCAACCTGTCTCTGCCTCCCTAACCGGTTCTTCCTCTCACCCATCCCTTCCTCCCACCCCAAGCCGCACCCCCAGCTACCTACTAACCTCATCCCACCTCCTTGACCTGTCCGTCTTCCCTGGACTGACCTATCCCCTCCCTACCTCCCCACCTACACTCTCTCCACCTATCTTCTTTACTCTCCATCTTCGGTCCGCCTCCCCCTCTCTCCCTATTTATTCCAGTTCCCTCTCCCCATCCCCCTCTCTGATGAAGGGCCTAGGCCCGAAACGTCAGCTTTTGTGCTCCTGAGATGCTGCTTGGCCTGCTGTGTTCACCCAGCCTCACATTTTATTATCTTGATTTTCATTGTGTCTGTTTGATTCACTCAGTGACATACTGGGGCAGATGGTTGTGAGTTTCATCCACAGCTGAGAGGTTCAAATGATCAAACCCAGGCTGATATTCTAGGGCAGTACTGATTTTCAGAGGCAGCAAGCAATCAAGATCCTATCTGTTGTCTCTAGTGAAAGGAGGGGGTTTTGATGCACTATTATTGTCTGATCAATTCACAGAACACTGGTACTCATCACCCAGCTGCAGAACTGAATATCTCCCTGGTTTTTCGGGAGTTAACATTTGTCCTTCAGTTAATGGCATGGTGGCTCAGTGGTTAGAACTGCTGCCTCAGAGCGCCAGGGTCCTGGGTTCGGTCTGTCTGTGTGGAGTTTGCACATTCTCCCTCTGTCCGTGTAGGTTTCTTTCTATGGTCCAAAGATGTGCAGGTTAGGTGATCGACCATGGGAAATTGTCCCATAGTGCCCGAGGATGCGCAGGTTAGGTGATCGACCATGGGAAATTGTCCCATAGTGCCCGAGGATGTGCAGGTTAGGTGATCGACCATGGGAAATTGTCTCATAGTGCCCGAGGATGTGCAGGTTAGGTGATCGGCCATGGGAAATTGTCCAATAGTGCCTGAGGATATGCAGGTTAGGTGACTGGCCATGGGAAATTGTCCCATAGTGCCCGAGGATGTGCAGGTTAGGTGACTGGCCATGGGAAATTGTCCCATAGTGCCCGAGGATGTGCAGGTTAGGTGACTGGCCATGGGAAATTGTCCCATAGTGCCCGAGGATGTGCAGGTTAGGTGATCGACCATGGGAAATTGTCCCATAGTGCCCGAGGATGTGCAGGCTAGGTGACTGGCCATGGAAAATTGACCCATAGTGCCCGAGGATGTGCAGGTTAGGTGGGAGTTACAGTGAGGGGGTAAGGAGTTGGATCTGGGTGGGATGCTCTTTGAAAGATCAGTGTGAACTGGACGGCCTACCCCGTGCTGTAGGGATTCTAGAATGATAACAGATTGTGTGTTTTAGTTTGGGGGATCTTGCTGTGTGTACGTTGGTGATCAGATTTCTTAACTTACACAGCAATGGCACCTCACTTTTGGAGTGCCACAGCATAAAACTAGGGGCAGGAATAAACCATTGTCCACCTGAAACAAAAACAGAAATTACTGGAAAAACTCTGCAGTTCTGGCAGCATCTGTGGAGAGAGAAAGCAGAGCTAAATCCTTTGCCCATCCCCAGGCCCTGTCGTCACATGCTCTGCTTTCAGCACAACCAGCGCACTTCCCAACCCATTCATGTCCATCCTGGTTAGAGACAAAAAACTGCAGACACTGGAATCCAAGGGAGGCAAACAGGAGGCTGGAAGAACACAGCATCTGGAGGAAAGGAGCAGTCAACATTTGCTGGCCTGCTGTGTTCTTCCAGCCTCCTGTTGTCTCCCATAATCATCCTGGGCCTCCTCCAGTGTGACAATGACGCCTCACGCAAACTGGAGGAGCAACACCTCATATTCCGCCTCAGAAGCCTACAGCCTAAACATGGAATTCACTAGTTTTAAAATCTCCCCACGCCCCGGCCTCATCCCATGCCCAACTCCTCCTGTCATCCCTGCCTCCTTGACCTGACACAACCTGCCTGTCCATCTTCCCTCCCACCTATCCACCCCACCCATCCCACTGGGCAAGCCCTGCCACTCCCTACCCTAACTATTCCCATCCCACCTACCTTCCCCAGCACCCCACCCCACCACCCCTGTTCCCTCTATTTACTTCGCAGCTCCTTTCCCTTTCCCAATCCTGATGAAGGGTCTAGGCCCAAAACATCAACTCTCCTGCTCCTCTGATGCTGCCTGACCTGCTGTGTTCCTCCAGTTCCACACTGCATCAACTCTGACTCCAGCATCGGCATTTCCTACCATCTCCGCTCACCCACTCACATTCCCATTATCAGCTTTTCTTTGGTTCTGAATTACCATCACTCACCCCTTTGTCTCTCTGCCTTTCCCTCTCTCTGGGTTCAATCTTCAACTCACTTCTTCCCCACTCATCCCCAGCCCCACATTTCCCCAGCACCCTGAAGAACGGTCAATTGAGTTGAAATATTAACTCTGCCTTCTCTCCGAACATGCTGCCAAATCTGCCAAGTTTCTTTCAGCAGTTCCTATTTTACTTACAGCTTTGCAGCATCTGCAGCATTTTGCTTTGTCCCCCGATCCTGAATATATGCAAAGATTGAGCAGCTACACCCTTCTGAGATGGAAAAGAAAATTTCCACTCATCTCAGTTCGAAATACTCAGTGTCTTAATCCTGAGACTTGCGCCCCCACGCTCTTGATTCCTTATTCAGGGCCAACCAAGCTCTCTCTGACCTGTATGTTATCTTCACAATCTTGGATTTTCAAGGAGATCACCACTCATTCTTCCAAACTCTAGAGAATATAGACCCTGTTTACTCAGCGTCTCATCCCAGCAGCCACTCTAGTGACCCTTCATTCCTTAGATATGGAGCAAACAATGCAGAATTCCGGACGTGATCCTACATCTCCCTGTCCTTATCCAAACAATAAATTCCTGTTTGCATTTGTGTATCCCTGCTGCTATTATATGCTATCTTCCTGTGTCCCTGTAAATGAAGCACTCGTGAAACACTGGATATTAACATTGAGGAAACAGTTTCACACCTCCAAAGCAATGTTTCTATTTCTCAATGTTATTACCAAAGTGAATAACTTCAGACTTCCAACCTTTCACCTCATCACTCACCGACATAACCTTCAGTATCTATTTTTAAAGAAAAGTAAAATACTGCGGATGCTGAAAATCCGAAACAACCAGGAAGAATGGTGGAGAAACTCAGCAGATCTGGCAGCATCTGTGGGAAGAGAAACAGAGTTAACATTTTGAATACGGATCTTCAGATTGGGAGCAATCTTGAACAAGAGGTCATAGTTTTAGAGTTAGAACAGAGGTGAGGTGGAGTCAGAGATAACACAGTGTGGAGCTGGAGGAACACAGCAGACCAGGCAGCATCAGAGCAGCAGGAAAGCTGACATTTTGGGTCAGGACCAGAGGTGAAATTAATTATCTCAAAGGATTGTGATTCTGTGGAATTCACTGCCTCAGAGAACAGAGTAAATTTAAGGAGGAGATAGATTTGTAAGTAGTAATGGATTGAAGGGTTATGAGGAGGGGTCAGGAAAGTGGAGTTGAGGTTGAGATGAGGTCAGCCATATTCAAACTGAATGGTGCAGCAGGACCAATGGGTTGAATGGCCTATGCTCAGTTGTTTGTGGGAGGCGCAGGGTGACTGGTTTATGTTCATAAAGGTCACTGATTTATTTATTAAAAGTCACATCCTACAGCAATTGGTAAGGCCAAATGAATTGGCTTTCTTCAGGCTTGAAAGGCATTTTATTGCAGAGGAACAATAATGCCTTCTCTTTCTGAGGTCTGATAGCTTTTCCCCACAATGCTTCCTACCCCAAGGCTTTTCAGCTACATGGGAGGCAATCACACAGCTGTGGTCAGCTTCTTGTCATTGGGAGTGGGTCATAAATCCACAGACCAATCAGTTTGTTTCTTTTATTTGTTTGTGGTTTGTGAGATATTGGTGCCGATGGCTGGCCAGCATTTATTGCCCCTCCTTAGTTGCCCCTTGAGAAGGTGGCGGTGAGCTGCCTTCTTAGACCATTGCAGTCCTCCTGCTGCGGGTTGACCCACAATGCCTTTAGGGAGGGAATTCCAGGAATTTGACCCAGCGACAGTGAAGGAATGGCGATATAGTCAGGATGGTGAGTGGCTTGGAGGGGAACTTGCAGAGGGTGGTGCTCCCATGTATCTGCTGCCCTTGTCCTTCTAGATGGACGTGGTCATGGGTTTGGAAGGTGCTGACTGAGGATCTTTGGTGAGTTTCTGCAGAGCATCTTGTAGATAGTACACACGGCTGTTACTGAGCGTCGGCGGGGGAGGGAGTGGGATGTTTGTGGATGTGGTGCCAATCAAGCGGCTGCTTTGTCCTGGATGGTTTCAGGCTTCTTGAGTGTTGTTGGGGGCTGCACCCATCCAGGCAAGTGGGGAGTATTCCATCACACTCCTGACTTGTGCCTTGTAGTTGGTGGACAGGCTTTGGGAAGTCAGGAGGTGAGGTACTTGCTGCAGGATTCCCAGCTTCTGACCTGCTCTTGTAGCCGCTGTGTTTGTGTGGCAAGGCCAGTTGAGTTTCTGGTCAATGACAACCCCCAGGATGTTGATAGTGGGAGATTCAGTGAAGGTAACACCATTGAATGTGAAGGGACGGTGATTAAATTGTCTCTTACTGATGACGGTCATAAGCTGGCATTTGTGTGGTGCGAATGTCACTTGCCACTTGACATCCCAAGCCTGGGTATTGTCCAGATCTTGTGCATGTGAACACAGACTGCTTCAGTATGTGAGGAGTCACGAATGGCGCTGAACATTGTGCAATCATCGGTGAACATCTTCACTTCTGACCTTATGATGGAGGGAAGGTCACTGGTAAAGCAGCTGAAGATGGTTGAGCCAAGGACACTACCCTGAGGAACTCCCACAGAGGTGCCCTGGAACTGAGATGACAGACCTCCAGCAACCACAACCATCTTCCTATGTGTCAGGTATGACTGTAACCACCGGAGAGTTTGCTCCCTGATACCCACTGATACCAGTTTTGCTAGAGCTCTGTGATGCAACACTCGGTTGAATGCAGCCTTGATGTCAAGGGCTGTCACTCTCACCTCACCCTCTGGGATTCAGCTCTTTTACTTATTGCTGCCTTGACTTCAGCCCGTTAACAAATATCCCTGCCTGCTTGAAACAGTGTAAACAACACTGACAAAGTGTATTGGGTTAGCTGCTTTCAAACATCGCACCAATCCTGCCTCCACCTGCGGTTTTAAAGCAGTTACTTTCCCATTGCTGTCCACAATCAAAAATACAGAAAAATTAACATCTTTACACTCAAAAAATTCTAACTAATTTAGCAAAACTATTTCCTTTTTGTAAAACTGCATTTACTTTGCTTGATCATACTTTGATTGAGTTACATGCAGTGTTAATGTTTTCTGAATAACATTCTGCAAATTTTCCAATGACTAATATCAGTTTGTTTTCTCCCTGCCTCCTTTATTAGCACCACCAAACGATGTGAAAGGCAGCTTGCACGTTCTGTGTTATTCCGAATTAAATTTTTAATGTGACCTCAGATGTTTCCTGGAAGAACTGGGGCTGAACAAAATAAAAAAACCTGCAGATGCTGGAGATCAGGAACAGGAACAGAAATTGCTGGGAAAGCCCAGCAGGTCAGGCATCACTTGTGGAGAGAAAGCAGAGTTAACGTTTCAGCTCGTTTTAGAGTGTGCGGCAGATTAGATTGGGTGGTTGGGAAGGATGTGGTGGTGAAGAGATGGATTACTGAGTTCAGGACTGGGGCCAAATCACTGCATCCTTAAACTAAATCAGATGGAGTGCATTCACGCTGAGATTCAAATCACAAGACATGGTTTAAATGAATCAAAAACAGATCCTATGTTCACCTCATTACAACAGTGTAGACAATGGTTTCATGTCTTAATAAGATTTGAATGTGCCAGTAAACTGCATACAACTGAACACAAAAAGCTAGGCTCAGAGGTCAAAGAATTAGACTAACGCAATGTGTGTCGAATGAACAAGCAGGATCTGGGAGGCGGGTGCAGGAAGAAAGCATGTTGAAGTATTCAATTCAGGTTTAACTCGCAGCTATAACAGAAAGAGTAGCAGTCCCGAACATGGTGCTCACAGGTCGAACGCAGCTAACAGACTCCTGTCTTCAAACGGTCATTGCCGTGTGCAACCAGCAGAATGTCACGTTGCTGCCTGTGACAGCCGTGGCAGCACACATCCTGAGTCAGAATCCCGTGGGTACAATTGCCGCGACAGACAGAATCCAGTGGGTACAATTCCCACGACAGTCAGAACCCCGTGGGTACAATACCCACGACAGAGAGAATCCTGTGGGTACAATTTCCACGACAGACAGAATCCCGTGGGTACAATTCACAAGACAGACAGAATCCCGTGGGTACAATTCTCACGACAGACAGAATCCCGTGGGTACAATTCCCGCAACAGAGAGAATCCCGTGGGTACAATTCCCACGACAGACAGAACCCCGTGGATACAATTCCCACGACAGTCAGAACCCCGTGGGTACAATTCCCACGACAGACAGAATCCCGTGGGTAGTATTCCCACGACAGACAGAATCCCGTGGGTACAATTCCCGCAACAGAGAGAATCCCGTGGGTACAATTCCCACGACAGACAGACCCCGTGGATACAATTCCCACGACAGTCAGAACCCCATGGGTACAATTGACATGACGGACAGAACCCTGGGGGTACAATTCCCACGACAGACAGAACACCGTGGATACAATTCCCACGACAGTCAGAACCCCGTGGGTACAATTCACGCGACAGACGGAATCCCGTGGGTACATTTAGCGCCACAGAGAGAACCCCATGTGTAAAATTCCCACTACAGTCAGAACCCCGTGGGTACAATTCCCACAATAGACAGAAACCCGTGCGTAAAATTCCCACTGGAGTCAGAATCCCGTGGGTACAATTCCCACGACTGTCAGAATCCCATGGGTACTGTTCCCACGACAGACAGAACCCCGTGGGTACAATTACCTGACAGTCAGAACACCGTGGGTATAATTCCCACGACAGTCAGAATCCCATGGGTACTGTTCCCACGACAGACAGAACCCCGGGGGTACTAATCTGAAGACAAACTGAACCCTGTGGGTACAATTCCCACGACAGATATAATCCCATGGGTAGAATTTCCACGACAGTCAGAATCCTGTGGGTACAATTCCCACGACAGACAGAATCCTGACTGTACAATTCCCACGACAGTCAGTATCCCATGGGTACTAATCCGAAGACAGACAGCACCCCGTGGATACAATTCCTACGACAGTCAGAATCCCGTGGGTACTATTCCCACGACAGACAGATCCCCGTTGGTACAATTCCCACGACAGACAGAATCCCATGGGTACAATTCCCATGACAGACAGAGCCCAGTGGGTACATTTCCTGCGACAGTCAGAATCCCGTTGGTACAATTCCCACGACAGATATAATCCCGTGGGTACTATTCCCATGACAGTCAGAATCCCGTGGGTACAATTTCCACGACAGACAGAATCCTGTGGGTACAATTCACAAGACAGACTGAATCCCATGGGAACAATGCCCACGACAGTCAGAATCCCGTGGGAACAATTCCCACGACGGTCAGAATCCAGTGGGTACAATATCCACGACAGTCAGAATCGAGTGGGTACAATTCCCACGACAGACAGAATCCTGTGGGTACAATTCACGCGACAGACAGAATCCCGTGGGTGCATTTAGCGCGACAGAGAGAACCCCGTGCGTAAAATTCCCACTACAGTCAGAATCCCGTGGGTACAATTCCCACGACAGACAGAACACCGTGGGTACAATTCCCCGGACAGTCAGAGCCCCGTGGGTACTATTCCCGCGACAGGCAGAATCCTGTGGGTAGAATTCACATGACAGAAAGAATCCCATGGGTAATATTCACATGACAGTCAGAATCCCGCGGGTACAATTCCCATGACGGACAGAATCCCGTGGGTACAATTCCCACGACAGACAGAATCCCGTGGGTACAATTCCCACGACAGACAGAGCCCGGTGGGTACAATTCCTGTGACAGTCAGAATCCCGTGGGTACAATTCCCATGACAGACTGAATCCCGTGGGAACAATACCCACAACAGACAGAATCCCGTGGGTACAATTCCCACGACAGACAGAATCCCGTGGGTACAATTCCCACGAAAGACAGAATCCCGTGGGTACAATTCCCACGACAGACAGAGCCCGGTGGGTACAATTCCTGCGACAGTCAGAATCCCGTGGGTGCAATTCCCATGACAGACAGAATCCCGTGGGTACAATACCCACGACAGACAGAATCCCGTGGGTACAATTCCCACGACAGTCAGAATCCCGTGGGTACAATTCCTGCGACAGAGAGAATCCCGTGGGTACAATTCCCACGACAGACGGACCCCAGTGGGTACAATTCCCGTGACAGACAGAATCACGTGGGTACAATTCCCACGACAGGCAGAATTCAGTGGGTAGAATTCCCATGATAGACAAAATCCCGTGGGTACTATTCCCAGGACAGTCAGAATCCCGTGGGTACAATTCCCACGACAGACTGAACACCGTGGGTATAATTCCCATGACAGTCAGAATCCCGTGGGTACAATTTCCACGACAGACAGAATCCCGTGGGTACAATTCACAAGACAGACAGAATCCCATGGGAACAATGCCCATGACAGTCAGAATCCCGTGGGAACAATTCCCACGAGGGTCAGAATCCAGTGGGTACAATTCCCACGACAGTCAGAACCCCGTGGGTACAATTCCCACGACAGGCAGAATTCCGTGGGTAGAATTCCCACGACGGGACAAAATCCCGTCGGTACTATTCCCATGACAGTCAGAATCCCGTGGGTACAATTCTCACGACAGACAGAACACCGTGGGTATAATTCCCACGACAGTCAGAATCCCGTGGGTACAATTCCCACGACAGACAGAATCCAATGGGTACTATCCCCATGACAGATAGAACCCCGTGGGTACAATTCCCACGACAGACAGAACACCGTGGGTACAATTCCCACGACAGACAGAATCCCGTGGGTACAATTCCCCGGACAGTCAGAACCCCGTGGGTACTATTCCCGCGACAGGCAGAATCCCGTGGGTAGAATTCACATGACAGAAAGAATCCCATGGGTAATATTCACATGACAGTCAGAATCCCGCGGTTACAATTCCCATGACGGACAGAATCCAGTGGGTACAATATCCACGACAGTCAGAATCCCGTGGGTACAATTCCCACGACTGTCAGAATCCCGTGGGTACTGTTCCCACGACAGATAGAATCCCATGGGTAAAATTCCCACGACAGTCAGAATCCTGTGGGTACAATTCCCACGACATACAGAACCCTGTGGGTATTATTACCACCACATACTGAACCTCGTGGATACAATTCTCACGACAGACAGAATCCCGTGGGTACAATTCCCGCGACAGACAGCATCCCGTGGGTACAATTCCCACGATAGACCGAATCCCGTGGGAAAAATTCCCACTACAGACAGAACCCCGTGGGTACAATTCCCACTACAGACAGAATCCCGTGGGTACAATTCACATGACAGACAGAATCCCGTGGGTACAATTCCCACGAAAGACAGAATCCCGTGGGTACAATTCTCACGACAGGCAGAATCCCTTGGGTAGAATTTCCACGACAGTCAGAATCCAGTGGGTACAATACCCACAACAGTGAGAATCCCGTGGGTACAATTCCCACAACAGACAAAATCCCGTGAGTACAATTCCCACGACAGACAGAACCCCATGGGTACAATTCCCATGACAGTCAGAACCCCATGGGTACTATTCCCGCGACAGACAGAATCCCATGGGTACAATTCCTTCAACAGACAGAATCCCGTGGGTACAATTCCACGACAGTAGAGCCCCCTGGGTCCAATTCACACGACACGTAGAATCCCGTGGATACAATTTCCACGACAGTCAGAATCCCGTGGGTACAATTGACATGACGGACAGAACCCTGGGGGTACAATTCCCACGACAGACAGAACACCGTGGATACAATTCCCACGACAGTCAGAACCCCGTGGGTACAATTCACGCGACAGACGGAATCCCGTGGGTACATTTAGCGCCACAGAGAGAACCCCATGTGTAAAATTCCCACTACAGTCAGAACCCCGTGGGTACAATTCCCACAATAGACAGAAACCCGTGCGTAAAATTCCCACTGGAGTCAGAATCCCGTGGGTACAATTCCCACGACTGTCAGAATCCCGTGGGTACTGTTCCCACGACAGACAGAACCCCGTGGGTACAATTACCCTGACAGTCAGAACACCGTGGGTATAATTCCCACGACAGTCAGAATCCCATGGGTACTGTTCCCACGACAGACAGAACCCCGGGGGTACTAATCTGAAGACAAACTGAACCCTGTGGGTACAATTCCCACGACAGATATAATCCCGTGGGTAGAATTTCCACGACAGTCAGAATCCTGTGGGTACAATTCCCATGACAGACAGAATCCTGACTGTACAATTCCCACGACAGTCAGTACCCCATGGGTACTAATCCGAAGACAGACAGCACCCCGTGGATACAATTCCTACGACAGTCAGAATCCCGTGGGTACTATTGCCACGACAGACAGAATCCCGTGGGTACTATTCCCACGACAGTCAGAACCCTGTGGGTATAATTCCCATGACAGACAAAATCCGGTGGGTACAATCCCCACGACAGACAGAACCCCGTGGGTACAATTCCCGTGCCAGTAGGCACCCCTTGGGTACAATTCCCATGACAGACAGAATCCTGTGGGTACAATTCCCACAAAAGACAGAATCCCGTGGGTACAATTCCCACAACAGTCAGAACCCCGTGGGTACACTTCGTGCGACAGACAGAATCCCGTGGGTACAATTCCCGCGACAGTCAGAATGCCATGGGTGGAATTTCCACGACAGTCAGAATCCCGTGGGTACAATTCCCATGACAGACAGAATCCGGTGGGTACAATTCCCACGACAGACAGAATCCCGTGGGTACAATTCCCACGAGAGGCAGAATCCACTGTGTACAATTCCAACAACAGGCAGAACCCCGTGGGTACAATTCCCTAATTAGACAGAACTCCGTGGGTACTATTTCCACGACAGTCAGAACCCCGTGGGTACAATTCCCACGACAGACAAAATCCCGTGGGTACAATCCCCACGACAGTCGGAATCCCGTGGGTACAATTTCCCCGACAGTCAGAATCCCGTGGGTTCTATTCCCACGACAGACAGAATCCCATGGGTACAATTTCCAATTTAGACAGAACCCTGTGGGTAGAATTCCCACGACAGACAGAATCCCGTGGGTACAATTCGCACGACAGTCAGAACCCCGTGTGTACAATTCCCACGACTGTCAGAATCCCGTGGGTCCAATTCCCACGACAGTAAGAATCCTGTGGGTACAATTCCCACGGTAGACAGAACCCCAAGGGTACAATTGCCTCTACAGTGAGAACCCCATGGGTACTATTCCCACGACAGACAGAATCCCGTGGGTACAACTCCCATGACAGACAGAATCCCGTGGGTACAATTCCCACGACAGCCAGAACCCCGTGGGTGCAATTTCCACAATAGACAGAAACCTGTGCGTAAAATTCCCACTGGAGTCAGAATCCCGTGGGTACAATTCCCACGACAGACAGAACCCCGTGGGTACAATTACCCTGACAGTCAGAACACCGTGGGTATAATTCCCACGACTGTCAGAATCCCATGGGTACTGTTCCCACGACAGACAGAACCCCGTGGGTACAATTCCCTAATTAGACAGACCCCGTGGGTACTATTCCCACGACAGCCAGAACCCCGTGGGTACAATTCCCACGACAGTCAAAACCCTGTGGGTATAATTCCCACGACAGACAGAATCCCGTGGGTACTATTCCCATGACAGTCGGAATCCCGTGGGTACAATTCCCATCACAGACAGAATACATCGGGTACTATTCCCGTGACCAGCAGAATCCCGTGGGTACAATTCCCACGATAGACAGACCCCGTGGGTACAATTCCCACGACAGTCAGAATCCCGTGGGTACAACACCCACGACAGACAGAACCCCGTGGGTACAATTCCCGCGCCAGTAGGCACCCCATGGGTACAATTCCCGTGTCAGACAGAATCCCGTGGGTACAATTCCCTAATTAGACAGAACCCTGTGGGCAGAATTCACATGACAGACAGAATCCTGTGGGTCCAATTCCCACGACAGCAGAATCCCGTGGGTACACTTCGTGCGACAGACAGAATCCCGCGGATACAAATCACACAACAGACAGAACGCCGTGGGTACAATTCCCGCGATAGTCAGAATCCCATGGGTGGAATTTCCACGACAGTCATAATCCCGTGGGTACAATACCCACGACAGTGAGAAACTCGTGGGTACAGTTCCCACGACAGACAGAACCCCGTGGGTACCATTTACCATGACAGTCAGAATCCCGTGGGTACTATTCCCGCGACAGACAGAATCCCATGGGTACAATTCCATGACAGACAGAGCCCCCTGGGTACAATTCACACGACAAGTAGAAACCCGTGGGTACAATTCCCACGAGAGGCAGAATCCACTGTGTACAATTCCAACGACAGGCAGAACCCCGTGGGTACAATTCCCTAACTAGACAGAACCCCGTGGGTACTATTCCCACGACAGTCAGAAGCCCGTGGGTACAATTCCCACGACAGTCAGAACCCTGTGGGTATAATTCCCACGACAGATAAAATCCCGTGGGTACTATTCCCACGACAGACAGAATCCCGTGGGTACTATTCCCACGACAGTCGGAATCCCGTGGGTACAATTTCCACGACAGTCGGAATCCCGTGGGTTCTATTCCCACAACAGACAGAACCCCGTGGGTACAATTTCCAATTTAGGCAGAACCCCATGGGTAGAATTCATAAAACAGACAGAGCCCCGTGCGTGCAATTCCCTAATTAGACGGAACCCCGTGGGTACAATTCCCTAATTAGACAGAACCCTGTGGGTAGAATTCCCATGACAGACAGAATCACGTGGGTACAATTCCCTAATTAGACAGAACCCTGTGGGCAGAATCCCCATGACAGACAGAATCCCGTGGGTCCAATTCCCACGACAGTCAGAATCCTGTGGGTACAATTCCCACAACAGACAGAATCCCGAGGGTACAATTGCCTCTACAGTGAGAACCCCATGGGTACGATTCCCATGACAGACAGAAACCCGTGGGTACAATTCCCACAACAGACAGAATCCCGTGGGTACAATTCCCATGACCGACAGAATCCCGTGGGAAAAATTCCCACTTGAGTCAGAATCCCGTGGGTACAATTCCCACGACTATCAGAATCCCGTGGGTACTGTTCCCACGACAGATAGAATCCCATGGGTAAAATTCCCACGACAGTCAGAATCCTGTGGGTACAATTCCCACGACATACAGAACCCTGTGGGTATTATTACCACCACATACTGAACCTCGTGGGTATGATTCCCATGACAGATAGAATCTCGTGGGTACTATTACCACGACAGTCAGTATCCTGTGGATACAATTCTCACGACAGACAGAATCCCGTGGGTACAATTCCCGCGACAGACAGCATCCCGTGGGTACAATTCCCACGATAGACCGAATCCCGTGGGAAAAATTCCCACTACAGACAGAACCCCGTGGGTACAATTCCCACTACAGACAGAATCCCGTGGGTACAATTCACACGACAGACAGAATCCCGTGGGTACAATTCCCACGAAAGACAGAATCCCGTGGGTACAATTCTCACGACAGGCAGAATCCCTTGGGTAGAATTTCCACGACAGTCAGAATCCAGTGGGTACAATACCCACAACAGTGAGAATCCCGTGGGTACAATTCCCACAACAGACAAAATCCCGTGAGTACAATTCCCACGACAGACAGAACCCCATGGGTACAATTCCCATGACAGTCAGAACCCCATGGGTACTATTCCCGCGACAGACAGAATCCCATGGGTACAATTCCTTCAACAGACAGAATCCCGTGGGTACAATTCCACGACAGTAGAGCCCCCTGGGTCCAATTCACACGACACGTAGAATCCCGTGGATACAATTCCCACGACAGACAGAATCCCGTGGGTACAATTCCCACGAGAGGCAGAATCCACTGTGTACAATTCCTACAACAGGCAGAACCCCGTGGGTAGAATTCATAAAACAGACAGAACCCCATGGGTACAATTCCCTAATTAGACAGAACCCCGTGGGTACAATTCCCGTGACAGACAGAATCCTGTGGGTACAATTCGCACGACAGTCAGAACCCCGTGGGTCCAATTCCCACGACAGTCAGAATCCTGTGGGTACAATTCCCACAACAGACAGAACCCCGAGGGTACAATTGCCTCTACAGTGAGAACCCCATGGGTACTATTCCCACGACAGACAGAATCCCGTGGGTATAACTCCTACGACAGACAGAATCCCATGGGTACAATTCCCATGACCGACAGAATCCCGTGGGTACAATTCCCACAACCGACAGAATCCCGTGGGTAAAATTCCCACAACCGACAGAATCCCGTGGGTTCAATTCCCACGATAGACTGAATCCCGTGGGAAAAATTCCCACTGGAGTCAGAATCCCATGGGTACAATTCCCACGACTGTCAGAATCCCGTGGGTACTGGTCCCACCACAGACAGAATCCTGTGTGTCCTATTCCCACGACAGTCAGAATCCTGTGGGTAAAATTCGCACGACAGTCAGAATCCCGTTGGTATATTTTCCACGACAGACAGAATCCTGTGGGTACAATTCCTACGACAGTCAGAACCCCGTGGGTACAATTCCCACGACAGACAGAATCCCGTGAGTACTATTCCCATGACAGACAGAACCCAGTGGCTACAATTCCCACCACATACAGAACCTCGTGGGTATGATTCCCACAACAGATAGAATCCCGTGGGTACTATTGCCACGACAGTCAGTATCCCGTGGGTACAATTCCCACGACAGACAGAATACCATGGGTACAATTCCCGCGACAGACAGCATCCCGTGGGTACAATTCCCACGACAGTCAGAATCCCGTGGGTAAAATTCCCACAACAGACAGAATCCCGTGGGTACAATTCCCACGACTGTCAGAATCCCGTGGGTACAATTCCCACGACAGACAGAACCCTGTGGGTATAATTCCCACGACAGACAAAATCCGCTGGGTAAAATCCCCACGACAGACAGAATCCCGTGGGTACTATTCCCATGACAGTCCGAATCCCATGGGTACAATTCCCACGACAGTCGGAATCCCACTGGTACAATTCAATTGACAGTCAGAATCCCGTGAGTACAATTCCCACGACAGTCGGTATCCCCTGGGTCGAATTCCCACGATTGTCAGAATCCCATGGGTACAATTCCCACGACAGACAGAACCTGTGGATACAATTCCCACGACAGACAGAACCCCGTGGGTATAATTCCCACTGGAGTCAGAATCCCGTGGGTACAATTCCCGCAACAGACAGCATCCCGTGGGTACAATTCCCACTGGAGTCAGAATCCCGTGGGTACAATTCCCGCAACAGACAGCATCCCGTGGGTACAATTCCCACGACAGTCAGAATCCCGTGGGTAAAATTCCCATGACAGTCAGAAACACTTGGGTACAATTCCCACAACAGACAGAACCCCGTGGGTATAATTCCCACGACAGACAAAATCCGGTGGGTAAAATCCCCACGACAGACAGAATCCCGTGGGTACTATTCCCACGACAGTCGGAATCCCGTGGGTACAATTCCCACGATAGTCAGAATCCCGTGGGTACAATTTCCATGACAGACGGAATACATTGTGTACTATTCCCGTGACCGGCAGAATCCCGTGGGTACAATCCCCAGAACAGACAAAATCCCGTGGGTAGAATTCCCCCGAGAGACAGAACCGAGTGGATACAATTTCCACGACAGACAGAAACCCGTGGGTACAATTGCGAAGACCGACAGAACCCCATGGTACAATTCCCGCGACAGGCAGAATCCTGTCAGTACAATTCCGATGACAGACATAAACCTGTGGGCCCTATTCCGGCGACAGTCAGAATCCCGTGGATAGAATTCCCACGACAGACAGAATCCCATGGGTACAATTCCCACGACAGTCACAATCCCGTGGGGACAGGTCCCACGACATCAGACTCCCGTGGGTACTATACCCATGACAGACAGAACACCGTGGGTAGAATTCACACGACAGACAGAATCCCGTGGATACAATTCCCGTGACAGAGAGAGTCCCGTTGGTACAGTTCCCATGACAGAGAGAATGCCATGCGTACAATTCACACGAGAGACAGAATGCCATGGGTACAATTCCCCCGACAGACAGAATCCCGTGGGTACAATTCCCATGACAGACAGAATCCCGTGGGTACAATTCCCACGTCAGTCACAATCCCGTGGGTACAATTCCTACGTCAGTCAGAACCCCGTGGGTACTAATCCCGCGACAGACAGAATCCCGTGGGTACAATTCCCGCGACAGACAGAATCTCGTGGGTACAATTCCCATGACAGACAGAATCCCGTGGTAACAATTCCTACGACAGACAGAACCCCGTGGTTAGAATTCCCACAACAGTCAGAATCCCCTGGGTACAATTCCAGCGACAGACAGAGCCGCATGGGTACAATTCCCATGAACAGACAGAATCCCGTGGGTACAATTCCCACAACAGACAGTATCCCTTGGGTACAATTCCCACAACAGATCGAATCCCTTGGGTACTATTCCCACAACAGACAGAACACCGGAGGTAATATTCCCCCGATAGACTGAACTGTGTGGACACAATTCCCACGACAGACAGAATCCCGTGGGAACAATTCCCACGACCGACAGAACCCCATGGGTACAATTCCGGCGACAGACAGAATCCCGTGCGTACTATTCCGACGACAGACAGAACCCCGTGGGTAGAATTGCCACGATAGACAGAACCCAGTGGGTACAATTCCCGCGACAGACAGAGCCCCGTGGGTACAATTTCCACGAACATTCAGAGCCCTGTGGGTACAATTCCCACGACAGACAGAATCCCGAGGGTACAATTTCCATGACAGACACAATCCCCTGGGTACAATTCCCACGAACAGACAGAGCCCCGTGGGTACAATTCCCACAATAGAAATAACACTGTGGGTACAATTCCCATGACAGACAGAATCCCGTGGGTACTATTCCCACGACAGACAGAATCCCGTGGGATCTATTCCCATGACAGACAGAATCCCGTGGGAACTATTCCCGCGAAAGACAGAATCCCGTTGGTACAGTTCCCACGACAGAGAGAATGCCGTGAGTACAATTCACACGACAGACAGAATCCCATCGGAACAATTCCAATGACAGACAGAATCACGTGTGTACAATTCCCACGACAGATAGAATCCCGTGGGTACTATTCCCACGATAGATGGAATCCCATGGGTACAATTTCCACGACAGACAGAATCGCGTGGGTACAATTCCCACGACAGACAGAATCCCGTGGGTACAATACCCGCGATAGACAGAATCCCGTGGGTACAATTCTCATGACAGGCAGAATCCAGTGGGTACAATTCCCGCAACAGACAGAATCCTGTGGGTACAATTCCCACGACAGACAGAATCCCGTGGGTACAATTCCCGCGACAGTCAGAATCCCATGGGTACTATTCCCATGACAGACAGAACCCCGTGGGCGCAATTCCCACGACAGCCAGAATCCCGTGGGTACAATTCCACAACAGACAGAATCCCGTCGGTACAATTCCCACAACAGGCAGAATCCTGAGGGTACAATTCCCACAACAGGCAGAAGCCCGTGGGTACAATTCCTACGACAGTCAGAATCCCGTGGGTACAATACCCGCGACAGACAGAATCCCGTGGGTACAATTCCCACGACAGTCAGAATCCCGTGGGTACAATTCCCACGACAGACAGAGCCCGTTGTGTACAATTCCCACGACAGACAGAATTCCATGGGTACAATTCCCACGACAGACAGAACCCCGTTGGTAGTATTCCGATGACAGACAGAACCGCGTGTGTACTATTCTGACGACAGACAGAATCCCGTGGGTACAATTCCCACGACAGACAGAATCCCGTGGGTACAATTCCCATGACAGACGGAATCCCATGTGTACTATACCCGCGACAGACATAACCTTGTGGGTACAATTTCCACGACAGACAGAATCCCGTGGGTACAATTCCCACTACAGACAGAACCCCGTGGGTACAATTCCTACGACAGACAGAACCCCGTGGGTACAATTCCCATGACTGACAGAACCCCGTGGGTACAATTCCCATGACTGACAGAACCCCGTGGGTACAATTCCCACGACAGACAGAACTTTGTGGGTACATTTCCCACGAGAGACAGAACCCCGTGGGTACAATTCACATGACAGACATAACCCCGTGGGTACAATTCCCACGACAGACAGAATCCCGTGGGTTCAATTCCCACGACAGACAGAACCCCGTGGGTACTATTCCGATGACAGACAGAACCCCATGGTTACAATTCCCGCGACAGACAGCATCCTGTGGGTACAATTCCCGCGACAGACAGAATCCCCTGGGTTCAATTCTCATGACAGACAGAATCCCGTGGTTAAAATTCCCACGACAATCAGAATCCCGTGGGTACTATTCCCGCGACAGACAGAATCCTATGGGTACAATTCCCGCGACAGACCGAACCCCCTGGCTACAATTCCCGCAACAGACAGAATCCCTTGGGTACAATTCCCACGACAGACAGAACCCCGTGGGTACAATTCCCATGACTGACAGAACCCCGTGGGTACAATTCCCATGACTGACAGAACCCCGTGGGTACTATTCCAACGACAGACAGAACCCTGTGGGTACAATTTCCCCGACTGACAGAATCCCGTGGGTACAATTCATGTGACAGACAGAATCCTGTGGGTACAATTCCCACGACAGACAGAACCCTGTGGGTACAATTCCCCCGACTGACAGAATCCCGTGGGTACAATTCATGTGACAGACAGAATCCTGTGGGTACAATTCCCACGACAGACAGAATCCCGTGGGTACAATTCCCACGACAGACAGCTTGAGCAGATAAGTAACTGAGGGAATCCCATTGTATCAGAGGTGCCTTTTCTTTTTGATGGGGGTTAAACAAAGCTGCCATTCGCGCTCTCCGGTGGGTGTGGAAAAATGCCATGGCATTATCTTGGAGGAGAGCCGGAGAGTGACCTGGTCAGTGTCTATCCCTTGACCAAAGTATTGTCACCCTTCAGCAATAGGCTGGCCACACCCATACTGAGGCTCCCAGATGCAGAGAGCTCACTGAAAGAAGTCCATCAGTGGCCTGTTAAATCACTACCCTGCATGTGTTCAGGTAGCGTGCCTAAAAGTGTGTTTCTGGCGTCTTTCTGCTTTGGAAGGGGAACATCTTTGTAAACACACCTGTCTTGCCCACAGGCTTGCTCAGCGATGACAGGGGCTAAAATGTCTTGGTCCCCACAGCTGGAGCCCTCTCATCTTCCTGAACGACGTGAGCCTCGGTGAGACTTTTGGGACAATCTAGTGAGAAGACGAGTGAGAGATTTCTCAAAATAGGGAGCAGCAATTTACATTTTCCAACCAGGCTCCAGCAGTCAAGACAAGATTCCCACTGGTGAGCAGCGACAGGCCTACTCACAGGGATCAATGCTGATCATCCGCATACCTCCCACCTTCGCCTGCCATTGTTACCGTCACTGGGAGAAACTACGGGCTCTGAAGTCTCAAACCACCTACCAGCCTCTCTGCACCACCATGGCACATCTCTGACCCACGCCCAGTACACTTCCTCATTGCCACTGTCCACTCTGGGATGTATCAGCCATTGTTGGTGAAATGCTGCTACAAAGACGCTGTGCATAATGGATTGACTAAGGCTGGATCTCAAGGCAGCTTGTTTGCTTTTATAGTGCTTCCTGACTTACTCACCCGAATGTTCCCTTTACCTCGGCCTTGCCTTTGGGTGCTATGTCCCTCAGCCACACTGTAAGACTCACAGTACTTCTATCTTGCCTCGACGCTTAGTGCATACATAAAGCCAGGCAGCTTGTTCTGGTTTAACACAGTGTAGAGCTGGATGAGCACAGCAGGCCAAGCAGCATCAGAGGGGCAGGAAGGCTGACGTTTCGGGCCTGGACCTTTTTCTGAAGAAGTGTCCAGACCCGAAACGTCAGCTTTCCTGCTCCTCTGATGCTCCTTGACCTGCTGTGTTCATCCAGCTCCACACCTTGTTATCTCAGATTCTCCAGCATCGACAGTTCCTGCTATCTCTGCTCGTTCTGATTGTTTGGAAAGTGTTCATTAATCCGTTGACTATCTCTTACAGTCACCTTTAACACTCAGGAATGTAGACCTTCAAGTCCTGGGCATTTATCACCTTTCAGCCCCATTACTTTCCCCAGTACAACTGTCTTATTAATGTTAATTTACTTCACAATGCCTCATTCTCCTTTAGCTCTAGTTCTGTGAGATTTCTAACATCATCCTCAATGAGAGCAGTCAGAAAGCAATAATCGAGTGTTGCTGCCAGTTCTCTATTCACATTTATAAATTGTCCTCAGATAATAAAATGTGAGGCTGGATGAACACAGCAGGCCAAGCAGCATCTCAGGAGCACAAAAGCTGACGTTTCGGGCCTAGACCCTTCATCAGAGCCTGTCTGATGAAGGGTCTAGGCCCGAAACGTCAGCTTTTGTGCTCCTGAGATGCTGCTTGGCCTGCTGTGTTCATCCAGCCTCACATTTTATTATCTTGGAATCTCCAGCATCTGCAGTTCCCATTATCTCTATAAATTGTCCTCACTCTGTTTTTCATGAACTCACATTTTTCTTGGCCAAATGATTCATTTTTATGTACCTGTAGATGCTTTTACAGTCCATTTTTATGTATCTTGCTATACATGCACAGTTCTTCCTTTCCTGATTAGTTTCTTGTTCCCCTGTTGCTGCATTCTGAAACCTTTGCAATCTTCAGATTTATTCCCATTTCTGGCCACTTTATAAATCTTTTCATTTAATCTTATGCAATCCTTAAGCTCCTTTGTCAACCATATATGTCTGGCTTTTTTGAGTTTTTGCAATGTATAGTTGCTGTAGGTACAGTCATGCCTTTTCATGTAATTTCCCATTCCAGGTCAACTAATTTGTGCCTCCCACCTTCATAATTAACCTTATCCAAACGTTACATCTTGGCTTCAGAATATTACACCCTCACTTCAGAATGAATGATCTCACTTTCAAACAGGATGTAAGATTCTATCATCTTGCGGATACTTACCCCTAAACGTTATCTTACAGTGGGCTTTCTAATTAAACCTTTCTCATTACATGATACTAGATCTGACATTGTTGGTTCCTTAACACATTGCAGCAGAACACCAACCCTAACACACACCACGAACCTAACCTCCACACCTTTGGGTACTCAGTTGATTTACCCAGATGCAGATTGAAGTCACCCACGATTACAGTATTGCCCATTGTATATACTTTTCAATTCCTAAATAATACTCTACCCAAAACTACTACACCTGTTGGACAGCTTGTAAATAATTCTAACCAACATCTGCTTCCCCTTGCCGTTTTTTAGTTTCACCTAAAACGATTCCACACATTATTATTGTGATCTGACATCCCCCCCCCGTCACCCTTACTAATGTACTAATTCCATGGCTTATTCATCAGTGCAATTCCATCTCTTTTACCTTCTTCCTTTCTAAATATCAAAAATCCTTGAACTTTCAGCGCCCAGTTCTGGTCACTATGCAGTCATGTTTTGGGTAAAGGCCATCAGGTCCTGTTCGTGGATCTCTATTTGTGCCTTTAGACCATCTACCTGACTGCAAATGCTGCATGCATTTAGTCGTGCGCTTATAATGTTGTCTTTTTGACATCTTTCTGCTTTTAGAACATATTCAACGGTTAAGCTTATTTTCCCGTCCTGTTACTAACTTAACTCCTTTTCCATTTAGATTACCCCTCAGGTTCCCATGACCCTGAAAGCTGGTTTGAAGCCACCCCACATCACTAATAAATCTCCTGCGAGGATATCAGTCCCTGACCAGTTAAGGTGTAAACTCCATCCAGCTTGTGGGTAGGTCCCACCTGCCCAAGAACTGGGGAGACGATGGCCTAGTGGTATTATCGCTGAGCTGTTAATCCAAAGACCCCAATAACATACTACAGACCTGGGTTCGAATCCCACCATGGCAGATGGTGGAATTTAAATTCAATAAAAATATGGAATTTAGAATCTAATGATGACCATGAGCCCATTGATGATTGTTGGGAAAAAGCCATCTGGTTCACTGATGTCCTTTAGGGAAGGAAACTGCCATCCTTACCTGGGATAATGGGAACTGCAGATGCTGGAGAATTCCAAGATAATAAAATGTGAGGCTGGATCTTCCTCTCACCCATCCCTTCCTCCCACACCAAGCCGCACCCCCAGCTACCTACTAACCTCATCCCACCTCCTTGACCTGTCCGTCTTCCCTGGACTGACCTATCCCCTCCCTACCTCCCCACCTATACTCTCTCCACCTATCTTCTTTACTCTCCATCTTCGGTCCGCCTCCCCCTCTCTCCCTAAATATTCCAGCTCCCTCTCCCCATCCCCCTCTCTGATGAAGGGTCTAGGCCCGAAACGTCAGCTTTTGTCATCCTTACCTGGGGTCTGGCCTACATGTGACTCCAGACCCACAGCAATGTGGTTGACTCTGAACTGCCCTCTGGGCAATAAATGCTGCCTGGTCAGCAACACACTCATCCCATCAACAAATAAAAGAAGGAAAACAGGAATAGCTTTTATACTTGTATGGTTTAGAAGGGGTGGACGCTAGGAAGTTGTTTCCGTTAGGTGGGGAGACTAGGACCCGTGGGCACAGCCTTAGAATTAAAGGGGGTAAATTTAAAATGGAAATGAGGAGACATTTCTTCAGCCAGAGAGTGGTGGGCTTGTGGAATTCATTGCCACGGAGTGCAGTGGAGGCCGGGACGTTGGATGCCTTCAAGGCAGAGATCGATAAATTCTTGCTCTCAGAAGGAATCAAGGGCTACAGGGAGAGTGCAGGGAAGTGAAGTTGAAATGCCCATCAGCCATGATTTAAATGGCGGAGTGGACTTAATGGGCCGAATGGCCTTACTTCCACTCCTATGTCTCATGGTCTTATGGTCTTGTGGAAGATATACAAAAGGAAAAATAATCATGACTAAATCGAATAGGGAATTCAGGAGAAACTTAATTTCCCAGGGAGTCAAAATTACTATCATCCCAGCTGAAGGTAATACAGAACAAGTCCAAACTGAGAATGAAAACTGGCCTGACAGACCATACATTTTATTTTTGTGCTTTGTTTAATGTCATGGTCATTGCACGGAAAATATCTATATCAAGCTGTCAATGCTCTTTTAGTAAAAGAATGCATGTTTAATACGCAAAGCTATATTTAAAATAATCTGGAAATATCCTAAATAGCAAAAGAGAAGCATTCAATCCTTCTTCCAACAATATCTTTATCTGTGACTAAATCCCACTGAAGTATCACTCCTATCTTCACTTATTCAGTTATATAAGAAATGAAGAGAATTTATTCATTCAGCATTTCCTTCTAGAAACTTTCTGCACCTCTTGTCATTTTCTGACTGTCATTCCCCGAGATACACAGACATGGGTTTATGTTAATAACTTTTGCTGGCTGAATTTTAAGAACAGCCCTGCCTACTTAAACTGCTAAAACAAGTCCAGCCCCAAAAATCTGGGCTTCCATACTTTAAACTGTCCTTCTGCTGGTATGGAATTGGTCTTCTTGTAAGAAATCTAATTGCAGTCCCCTGGCTTGTCTTCCTGTATGCCATAGAAGTTGAATTTTGTAATTGTTTAGTGAATTAACCCCCTGGTAATTTATTTAGACATTTAACTTGGTCACATGCTTTCTAGAAAATAATGCTTGAACACACTGTTCAAGAATGAATTTCTGACCTCTTAAAGAAACAGAGCTTGCAGGTGTGAGTTTGACAATGCAGGTCAGACATCATCAGAGGGGCAGGAAAGTCAACGTTTCACCCCCAGCTCCTCGGGTGCTGTGACCTGCTGTGCTTTTCCAGCCTCACACTGATACACTCTGGCTTCCAGCATCTGCTGTCACTATTGTCTCTCGAAGAAACAAGTCACACTTACGGAGCTCGAAGCCTAAATCGATTCTGTCTCCACTTTCAAATCCCAGTTCCCAAACAAAACAATATCCAACAACTGCGCTTATCCACCATATAGAGTTCATATCAACAGGGAGTAGTTGAAGTGAATATCATAGATACATTCAAGCAGGGAAGCAAGAGGGGCGACCAGACACAGGGACATGCTGGTAGGGTGTGAAAAGTGGCTCATGGAGAATGGCAATGCCTGCATGGATCAAATAGGCTGTAAACTCCACATCAGCCTGGCAAAGTTTAATGGTCGAGCTGTTTCCTTCTGGTTTCTTGTCCAGAAAACGTGATTGATTCACTCTGTGGAATCTACACACCCCATCTGAGCCTGGGTTGTATGTTCCATATTAACACACAGAATGCACTGAGCTTTGTCCTTCATTCAATCACATTCCTGACCCCTGCAGTTTGAACTCAAGGTGCCTGGTTAAAATACTTCCACATCCAACACAATCTTTTCTTACACCAAGGTATGATAAATGACTGCAATTTATCTGAGAACGCAAGATCAAACAATGTTAGAGAAAGCAAAAATCTCTCAGACTTTGTTTAAACTGTTTAAGGCAATATAAAGGTAGAGATGAAGTCATCATTTTCTCAGGGGACCATAGGGTTGCTCTGACATTAGTGAGACAGAGAGAGAGATAGACAGAGAGAGAGAGAGAGGCAGACAGAGAGAGAAAGAGGCCTGCTGGTGGTTTAACCTGAGGGTCACCATGCCTCAGGCAAAGGGGAGAGGTTGAGAAGGACAGTCTTTCTTGGTGACCCCAGCAGGAACAGGAATTGAACCTACTCTGCTGGTTTCATTCTGCATCACAAAGCTGCCATCCAGCCAACTGAACTAACTGGGCCCCAAACACACAAGCCTTCCTCAGAGTCAACTCCGCTCCAGTGAGCATCTACCCACTGTACATGCATGATTAACGGCCCCAATCAATTTGGATAAATCTCAGGAACGACAGAGACCAGTATCCCATTGGTCTGTTGCGTTTGTCATCCCTCTGCCCGTCCCCACTTTAAAGCTGCTGGAAATCGAGTAGGTCCCCCTCTGGCTGTTGTTTTCTGGGAAATCCATGGGCTGAGCACATCACTGAGAACTGCGCAATTTCCAGCAATTCCTGTTTTTGTTTCTGAATTACAGCACCTTCAATTCTTTTGGATTTTGCTGAGAGCTGTGCCTGGTTTCGGGGGCTCAGTTTACATCAGCCTTGCCCCAGCTGCACAAAAGACCGAGGAATTTCGAACGTCAGCAAACGTGAAACACTTTTGTTTGCGTTTTCTGTGCTCCTTTACCCTCGACTGAAGACTGAATTCACCAGGATCAGATCGTGCTTGCAAAACTGGCTACCTCTGGAGGTGATCATTCCCCTTTCACTTGGCCACTCAGATTGCAGCAGATCTTTGTCCATGTCATCAAAATATATGATGTTTGAAGATAAGTGTACAGCAATGGAGCAATTAAACTAATTCTCCCACCTCCGTTGTAATCTCTGGTGTTGCAACTGGGATTTGTCAATTCATGGACCGTAAGAATGTCTGGAATCACACAAGCTGGTGGACAGTGATTGAAGGTTCACCTGTTTCAGGGATGTTAAAGGTTTCAGGCGTCCAGGATCTGTATTGACACTGAATCCAGATAATGTCCAGTGCATGCGACATTGGGCCCAATGTAAGAAGTTAATGCATCTTGTGTGGACAATCTCACACTGTGGCAATTATTCCACCCTCCTCCATTTCGAGTAAGATGTGTAAAGGGCTGGGATTATGTTTGGGCTTGCACCAGTTAAACATAGTGCAAGTTGTTCATTCCTTTTGCATTATATCTCTTGGATGGAGGTAGAGGCTTCAGGCTTTCTGCTGTTATCCATGGGTCATGTTTCCTGCAGGTATGGTCTGACTGGGCTCTGCAATCTGTAACAGTCACAGTTAACTCTTGGACTTTATGGATGTGCTTTTATGCCTTTGGAAGCCTCTTTGACAATATTCCTTGGTTGGCTCCATTCTGCACACTGCTGTGGAATGTTGTGCTGTACTTTGGGTTTCTCTGGGTCCTGCACACTTAACAGAAAATCCTCTGGTGCAGCACAGCTTTCAGATCTCACAAAACGCTGGACATTGTCTCGCTGGGAGAGCCGAAACGCAGCTCCAACAGGATTTGGATGTTCCTCTGACCCTGTCGATGGCTGAAATAGTTGTTCTAGAGTCAAGCACCTACAGGTGCTGCAATTACTTTGAACATTTAGTGCAGCATCAATAGCATATCCTTTGGCGTGACCAGAAGGGTTTTTCTGAAGGATTTGATGGAAGGAGAGGTAACAATCAGTTCGAAACATTTCTGTTAAATTAACTTTGGTGAAAACACATTCTCTATCTCTGCATTGACATGGTTCTACAAACTGTTTGATTACTTTACTTGGCTGTTATCAATATGACATGACCATGAGCCTGCGTATCACGATTAAGCTGATTTTCAAAGATCTGAAAAAAAAATTATGATCTTTGCAGTCATCAGCAGAAATGCCAGATTATTTTATCTTTCTTTACTCATTAGTACACGAGGCTGAACAAAGTTTGACAGCCTGTTGTTCTTTGTCAGCTTTCTGTTGATCCATAAAGATTGGCTCTTTCTTGAAACAGCTGAAGTTCTGACAGAATGTCAATGGAATGTCAATCCATTGCTACATATTTCCATGCATTTTATTGTACTGTTTTTGCTCTCAAGATGTAATATGCTGCGATGTCAGAATAAAAATCAAGATTGCAGTGTCGTGCTTTTCCTGTATTTTGTTAAAAATTACTTGTCATTTGCTTTAAAAAGTGTTTCTCTTCTCATTACTTGTTGCTGTTGCTTGAAAAGTAGTAATTGATATTTCTTATTTCTATTGTGTAACAATTGGATTATCTTTTCATTTTTCTTACAGTACCTTTGGAAGATGCAAGATTGTAGTAGCAGGCTTTTCCTGAAGGTGGCAATCATGCCTAAATAGACTTAGTTGTGAGATCCCAAGAACCCTTTCTCTGTGTGCATTTTCTGAGGGGTAAGACAGTAACCGAGACAAACAGCCACATCTTCTTAATGTAGAAAATTGCTTTTAGCGCCAAAGCATTTCCCCCCAAATTTCGTTTTAATTCCGGGCATGCTTTTCCGTTCTTTTTCTAAATGCTGTGATCTGTCCTCTCGGTACCTATTAACTTAGCTTTTAAAATCCAGAACTGTCCTCAGCGTATTGCAAATTGGTTTTGTTGTAGTTGTAACTTCAGTTCTGAACACAGGCTGGTGATTGTTGTTAGGAAAAGACCTTATATGTTGGCTACACTGCTATTACCTTTTCAGCACTCACTCACAGCCAGTTAACTCGTTGATACACTGGGTTATAGCGCTCACTTGCTGTCACCTGTATGTTAGCTGATGTCGTACATCTCACAGAGAGTCACCTTGTTGTGAGACAAATGTCTTGAAGTTTACTGACAACACTGTTTGTATGATTACAATATCACAGACATATGCACACAGTCTGAGTTCTCTTACTGATTTTACTGTCCAGTACATACACAAAGTTGACAACCTGAAAAAAGCAAACATCACATGACACTAGGTTATAGTCCAACAGGTTTATTTGAAATCATGAGCTTTCAGAGCACTGACCCTTCAACTATAAACTGGTGCCATGTGATTTTTGACTTTGTCCACCCCAGTCCAACACTGGCACCTCCACATGATGTCTGAAGAAACTATGTGAAATGTTTGACACAGAAAGTGTGGTCAAAGGTGAGGCGGGTAGCTTTAAACAAGGAGGTCACATGTTATGATGTCATGCAGCTGTTAAAATGATACAGGCCAGTCTATTCTGGAAAATATGTCACAATACAAGCCCTGAGGGAGCGCCACACTGTCGGAGGGTCAGTGCTGAGGGAGCGCCACACTGTCGGAGGGTCAGTGCTGAGGGAGCGCCACACTGTCGGAGGGTCAGTGCTGAGGGAGCACCGCACTGTCGGAGGGTCAGTGCTGAGGGAGCACCGCACTGTCGGAGGGTCAGTGCTGAGGGAGTGGGCACTGTGGGAGGGTCAGTGCAGAGGGAGTGGGCACTGTTGGAGGGTCAGTGCTGAGGGAATGGGCACTGTGGGAGGGTCAGTGCTGAGGGAGTGGGCACTGTTGGAGGGTCAGTGCTGAGGGAGTGGGCACTGTGGGAGGGTCAGTGCTGAGGGAGCGCCACACTGTCGGAGGGTCAGTGCTGAGGGAGCGCCACACTGTCGGAGGGTCAGTACTGAGGGAGCGCCACACTGTCGGAGGATCAGTGCTGAGGGAGTGGGCACTGTTGGACGGTCAGTGCTGAGGGAGTGGGCACTGTGGGAGGGTCAGTGCTGAGGGAGCGCCACACTGTCGGAGGGTCAGTGCTGAGGGAGTGCCACACTGTCGGAGGGTCAGTGCTGAGGGAGTGGGCACTGTTGGAGGGTCAGTGCTGAGGGAGCGCCACACAGTGGGAGGGTCAGTGCTGAGGGAGCGCCGCACTGTCGGAGGGTCAGTGCTGAGGGAGCGCCACACTGTCGGAGGGTCAGAGCTGAGGGAGCGCCACACGGTCGGAGGGTCAGTGCTGAGGGAGCGCCACACTGTCGGAGGGTCAGTACTGAAGGAGCGCTGCACTGTCGGAGGGTCAGTGCTGAGGGAGCGCCACACTGTCGGAGGGTCAGTGCTGAGGGTGCCCCGCACTGTTGGAGAGTCAGTGCTGAGGGAGTGGGCACTGTTCGAGGGTCAGTGCTGAGGGAGCGCCACACTGTCGGAGGGTCAGTGCTGAAGGTGCCCCGCACTGTTGGAGGGTCATTGCTGAGGGAGTGGGCACTGTCGGAGGGTCAGTGCTGAGGGAGCGCCGCACTGTTGGAGGGTCAGTGCTGAGGGAGCGCCGCACTGTCGGAGGGTCAGTGCTGAGGGAGTGCCACACTGTCGGAGGGTCAGTGCTGAGGGAGTGGGCATTGTTGGAGGGTCAGTGCTGAGGGAGCGCCACACTGTGGGAGGGTCAGTGCTGAGGGAGCGCCGCACTGTCGGAGGGTCAGTGCTGAGGGAGCGCCACACTGTCGGAGGGTCAGAGCTGAGGGAGCGCCACACTGTCGGAGGGTCAGTGCTGAGGGAGCGCCGCACTGTCAGAGGGTCAGTGCTGAGGGAGTGGGCATTGTCGGAGGGTCAGTGCTGAAGGAGTGGGCACTGTCAGAGGGTCAATGCTGAGGGAGTGGGCACTGTCGGAGGGTCAATGCTGAGGGAGTGGGCACTGTCGGAGGGTCGGTGCTGATGGAGTGGGCACTGTCAGAGGGTCAATGCTGAGGGAGTGGGCACTGTCGGAGGGTCGGTGCTGAGGGAGTGGGCACTGTCGGAGGGTCAGTGCTGAGGGAGCGCCACACTGTCGGAGGTTCAGTGCTGAGGAAGCGCCACACTGTCAGAGGGTCAGTGCTGAGGGACTGCCGCACGTTCGGAAGGTCAGTGCTGAGGGAGCGCCGCACTGTCGGAGGGTCAGTGCTGAGGGAGCGCCACACTGTCGGAGGTTCAGTGCTGAGGAAGCGCCACACTGTCAGAGGGTCAGTGCTGAGGGACCGCCGCACGTTCGGAAGGTCAGTGCTGAGGGAGCGCCGCACTGTCGGAGGGTCAGTGCTGAGGGAGCGCCACACTGTCGGAGGGTCAGTGCTGAGGGAGCGCCGCACTGTCGGAGGGTCAGTGCTGAGGGAGCGCCGCACTGTCGGAGGGTCAGTGCTGAGGGAGTGCCGCACTGTCGGAGGGTCAGTGCTGAGGGAGTGCCGCACTGTCGGAGGGTCAGTGCTGAGGGAGTGGGCACTGCTGGAGGGTCAGTGCTGAGAAGGCGCCGCACTGTTGGAGGGTCAGTGCTGAGGAAGCGCCACACTGTCAGAGGGTCAGTGCTGAGGGAGCGCGCACTGTCGGAGGGTCAGTGCTGAGGGAGTGGGCGCTGTCGGAGGGTCAGTGCTGAGGGAGTGCCGCACTGTCAGTGGGTCAGTGCTGAGGGAGCGCCGCACTGTTGGAGGGTCAGTGCTGAGGAAGCGCCACACTGTCAGAGGGTCAGTGCTGAGGGAGCGCCGCACTGTCGGAGGGTCAGTGCTGAGGGAGCGCCGCACTGTCGGAGGGTCAGTGCTGAGGGAGCGCCGCACTGTCGGAGGGTCAGTGCTGAGGAAGCGCCACACTGTCAGAGGGTCAGTGCTGAGGGAGTGGGCACTGTCAGAGGGTCAGTGCTGAGGGAGTGGGCACTGTCGGAGGGTCAGTGCTGAGGGAGTGGGCACTGTCGGAGGGTCGGTGCTGAAGGAGTGGGCACTGTCAGAGGGTCAATGCTGAGGGAGTGGGCACTGTCGGAGGGTCGGTGCTGAGGGAGTGGGCACTGTCGGAGGGTCAGTGCTGAGGGAGTGGGCACTGTCGGAGGGTCGGTGCTGAAGGAGTGGGCACTGTCAGAGGGTCAATGCTGAGGGAGTGGGCACTGTCGGAGGGTCGGTGCTGAGGGAGTGGGCACTGTCGGTGGGTCGGTGCTGAGGGAGTGGGCACTGTCGGAGGGTCAGTGCTGAGGGAGCGCCACACTGTCGGAGGGTCAGTGCTGAGGGAGTGGGCACTGTCGGAGGGTCGGTGCTGAGGGAGTGGGCACTGTCAGAGGGTCAATGCTGAGGGAGTGGGCACTGTCGAAGGGTCGGTGCTGAGGGAGTGGGCACTGTCGGTGGGTCGGTGCTGAGGGAGTGGGCACTGTCGGAGGGTCAGTGCTGAGGGAGCGCCACACTGTCGGAGGGTCAGTGCTGAGGAAGCGCCACACTGTCAGAGGGTCAGTGCTGGGGGACCGCCGCACCTTCGGAAGGTCAGTGCTGAGGGAGAGCCGCACTGTCGGAGGGTCAGTGCTGAGGGAGCGCCGCACTGTCGGAGGGTCAGTGCTGAGGGAGAGCCGCACTGTCGGAGGGTCAGTGCTGAGGGAGCGCCGCACTGTCGGAGGGTCAGTGCTGAGGGAGCGCCGCACTGTCAGAGGGTCAGTGCTGAGGGAGTGGGCACTGTCGGAGGGTCAGTGCTGAGGGAGTGGGCACTGTCGGAGGGTCAATGCTGAGGGAGTGGGCACTGTCGGAGGGTCGGTGCTGAGGGAGTGGGCACTGTCAGAGGGTCAATTCTGAGGGAGTGGGCACTGTCGGAGGGTCAGTGCTGAGGGAGTGGGCACTGTCGGTGGGTCAATTCTGAGGGAGTGGGCACTGTCGGAGGGTCAGTGCTGAGGGAGTGGGCACTGTCGGTGCTGTTGGAGTGGGCACTGTCGGAGGGTCAGTGCTGAGGGAGCGCCACACTGTCGGAGGGTCAGTGCTGAGGAAGCGCCACACTGTCAGAGGGTCAGTGCTGAGGGAGTGGGTACTGCCGGAAAGTCAGTGCTGAGGGAGTGGGCACTGCCGGAGGGTCAGTGCTGAGGGAGTGCCGCACTGTCGGAGGGTCAGTGCTGAGGAAGCGCCGCTCTGTCGGAGGGTCAGTGCTGAGGAAGCGCCACACTGTCAGAGGGTCAGTGCTGAGGAAGCGCCACACTGTCAGAGGGTCAGTGCTGAGGGACCGCCGCACTGTCGGAGGGCCAGTGCTGAGGGAGCGCCACACTGTCAGAGGGCCAGTGCTGAGGGAGTGGGCACTGTCGGAGGGTTAGCGCTGAGGGAGTGGGCACTGTCGGGAGTTGCTCTGAATTAGGTCACAGCTGACATCTACGCCAAAGTGTTCGGATTATCAGATGGTTATTTCGGAAGTTGACTGTTTCTGATGATGTGACTATAACCGTCACAATTCATAGTAACTCCCAGCCATTTTCAAATTGATTTGTGAACCCAATGATCCTCAAGTTTCCAGTCTCACCATTTCATTGTCGCACTCATTGTCTTCAGTTGCTTCACCCTGTTCGAGTTCATCACATTCTCCGTCATCCCCCAGCGGTTCGTCTGTCAGTGTCTCTGCAGTTTCCGAAGCAGAGTCTGTGTGAGTGAGCTCAGTCCTCACCTCAGCGGCTTTCTTCCTGGGCTCTGCGGGAAACACCCATGAACGGGAACATTTAGTCCTACTCATTGCCCCAGAGTCACCCGCAGTATTTCTGAGTTGATATAATCCCCATTGCTTCACAGATAAACAACAGAAATTTGTTTGTACAGAGCCAAATCTCACCAGGTCGCTAACTGAGATTAGGCCATTCTGCCCATCAAGTCTTCACTGCCATTTGATGAAATTAGGGCTCGTCTGATAATCGTCAGCTACATTACCCCGTATTTTCCCACAACCCTAGATTCCCTCATGGATTAGAAATTCAACTATTGCAGCCTGGGATGTACTTAAATGACGCCGACCTCTATCATAGAATCCTTAACAGTGTAGAGACGGGCCATTCAGCCCAACAAGTCCACTCCACACCTCTGAAGGGCAGCCCACCCAGACCCGTACCCCTGTCTAACCCACCTAATCTAAACATCCTACAGGTAATTTAGCATGGCTAATCCACCTAGCCTGCACATCTTTGGACTGTGGGAGGAAACCGGAGCACCCGGAGGAAACTCACGCAGACACGGGGAGAATGTACAAACTCCACACAGACAGTTACCCGAGGCTGGAATCGAACCCGGGTCCCTGGCGCTGTGAGGCCGCCGTGCTAACCACTGAGCCACCGTGGAGCCACTATGGTAAAGAATTCTACAGGCTCACTGTTTTTGACAGGTAAGGAGCTCAAGGCTAACGGGGAGAAGACAGAGAATGGGGATGAGAAACATATCAGCCACGATTGAATGGTGCAGCAGACACAAAATGCCGAATGGAAAATTCTACTCCTTTGTTATGGTTTTAAAGCCGTGTTTTGCCAGCTACCTGTCTGCTCCCCACCCCCTCTAACTCCATTCCACATAACAGCCTATTGTAATGATATATTGCTACAACTTTATACTACTTTTCAAGAAGTGAAGAAATAGGAACCCTGTCATAGGTCATTCAGCCCCTTGAATCTTCCTTGCCCATCTATAAGACCAAGTCTGATCTGGCCCAGGTCTCAGTTCCTCTTATGTACCAGCTCATCAGAACACTCAACTCCCTGAGATTTCAAAAGTCTATCCACCTCCTTTTCAAATGCTTTCAGTGAATCAACCTCCACAACTCTCCGAGATAACAAGGTGTAGAGCTGGATGAACACAACAGGCCAAGCAGCATCAGAGGGGCAGGAAGGCTGACGTTTCGGGCCTAGACCCTTCTTCAGAAACCCATTTTCTGAAGAAGGGTCTAGGCCTGAAACGTCAGCCTTCCTGCTCCTCTGATGCTGCTTGGCCTGTTGTGTTCATCCAGCTCTACACCTTGTTATCACAGATTCTCCAGCATCTGCAGTTCCTGCCATCTCCACAACTCTCTGGGCTAGATAATTCTGGACAACATCAGATTAAAACCCCAGATGTGTAGAAAGCCCGAACTAGTTTAAATAGACTTTTCGAAGAGCCCGTTTGAAGATGTTAATAGCATTTTACAAAGCGAAATTCCAGGAACCACATTATAAGCAGACACAGGGAACGAAACTGACTGAGTGGGAGCAAGGTTCAGGCTACAGTTGTTTAAGATTGAAACACACAACCTGTTAAAATGTTTGCTTTTCCTCACAGTTCTGAGAGAGTCTGGATTTTCTGCTTTCTTGAAGATTGTTTACAACAAAGCGATAGCTCGGGGAAAGAAGTTTTGGTATATTTTAACTCTCTTCCCACACACGTCGTCCCCCCTGACCCATTTTGGGGAATAGTGGGGATGTGTTGTAAAGGTTCCCAGGCTGATAAACAGCTCATTAATCTGCAAACTGGACTTCGCCTTCATCACCAGCAAGACCTTATGCCAGAACCTGAACTGGGAATATCCAGTTCTGCTCACTGTATCAGGACACCCCCGTGACAGAGCAACATTAATGAGTAACAGTGCAACATAAAATGATATGGGGGCCTCTCATCTCTATTTGGCAATCATTCTAAACAACTGCGAGTATCACGGAACATTGGATAGTGTTACATCCAACAGACAGCTATAAAGAGAACATGATCGAGAAGAGAAACAGTTTTTATTTGGTTTACAAAAGAGATTTCTTGTTGCCTTTGACTGCCATCACCGAAACCACCTTCACAATTCTTTGTTAAAAATCACAAACTTAATCTTCAGATGTGGGTGTAATGTGCTCAGTGGGACTTTCAGTTTTTAAGATGAATAGAGGGATTATCAGATGTAATCCAACTTTGTGGAGCTGGTTAAAGAGCGAGTGACTTGAATGTCCTTTGACAATGCAAAACCCTAGCCCATCCATACTGTTTCGAAACTAGACAGCAGGCTATAGCCAGGGGGTGGGTGATGAACTGTGGTTGTCCTAAATAGCCTTAAAAGGAAAGCCCTGTTTCTGACACCATCAGGTCTCTATCCCCATCAGTCTTGGCCTGGGTTCATTGCTGCATAATGGAGGTGTCAGCTCATAGACTCTGGGTTAGAGCTGCATTTGCTCTAAAATAAAACACTGAACTGTGGATGCTGGAGATCTGAAACAAACACTGCCAATATTGGAGAAACTCAGCAGGTCTGGCAGCATCCATGGAGAGCGAAACTGAGTTAATGTTTTGGGCCCGGTCTGATTTGTCTTCAGAACTGCGCTGAGTTTCTCCTGGAACTTCTAGTTGATGTGTCTGTATCTGCTCTACCCACCTGTGTGACCCACTTTCTCCCTTGCGATCTCCTCCAGCCTTCCAAGCAGCGAGTCGATGTTAGATTTAATCTGGGTGAGTTCTAATTTAATTCGCTGGAGTTCATTGGATTTAACTGTAACGACAAAGAAGGACAGAGGTGAGCCAGAATTCCTGTGTAGACACTGAGCAAAAGGACACTTTAAGCTCCCAGCAGAAGAATTTGCGTTTCCGACGGTGTTCCTAAAAGTTTCACTGGATCCACAGTTGGAAAGATGCCTCTTTGCCTTACTGCACAATGTAAATTGGGACCAGGAAGTGAAAGGCAGGAGGTTTAGAGAGGATTTGGGGAAAATGTTTTCACTGATAGGGCAGTAGGGATCGGGAATGCCCTGCTGGAAGGCTGATTGAGGCAGAAAGCCTCACAAATTACTTGGAAGAGCATTTGAAGTGTCATAACATTCAAGGCTTCGGGCCTAGTGTGGGAAGTTGGGGCTAGTGTAAGTCGTATATTTTTGGTGGCACAGAATTGATGGGCCAAAGGGCCTATTCTGTACTGGATGATACTATGATACAATTACTTCTCCTCCAACAATTTTAGAGACATCTTTTTGATCAGGCTTCACTAAATACATCACCCTAACTCCCATACCTTCCTCTTTACGTTCTCCCTGGCCTAGACGCACAGGCCCCATTCCACTCCAAGCCACCTCCCCCACGTCATAAATGGAGAATGGTGTGATATATCTCAGAAGGATCTCCTCATCCTAGCTCAAGCCTCTTCTGGTGGGTACAGGTTTGACAGGATCCTTGCTCTCTCACCTCCCAAGCCAATAAGAGAAGAGAACTGACCCTTCATCACGTGAGTGGATAATCGTTGATGTTCAGCCAAATTGCCCATAACTACACAGCCAAAAGTGACCAGAAAAATATGGCCAGTTTTACCAATGAGAACTGCCCTTGTATTCTTCCTTGAATATGGTTGTCACATGTGCCACTGTGTAAATCTCTGGCACATTTAAAGCTGGTTGGAAGATAATTCACCATCTTCCACCACCTCTACTTCCATTTCCTTTAGCGACCTGAAATGTATGTCGGCCTTTCTTCCCATTCATTGCCTCTACTATCCACATTTCGGTCAACAGTTTGTCAGCGATACCTTTACCTTTCACTAAGGGCTGTTGTTCCATCAGAGGGGGGGGGAGAGAGAGGGGGGGAGAGAGAGAGAGAGAGAGCTGGTGGTAGTTTAACCTGAAGTTTATTATACCACAGGGGAGGAGGGAGGTCAAGAGAAGAACCTTTCATGGTAACCTCAGCTGTTACAGGAATTGAACTCATGCTATCGGTGTCATTCTGAATCACAAACCAGCCTTCCAACCAACTGAGCTAAAGGACTCAAAGCATCCTAGCACCTCTTAAGATTATATTGTCCTTTCTGAGGCCAATAAGCTCCTGCTCACCTCGGGGCCTCCGCCTAGTATTTCTCGGCAGCTACAAGATTGTTGGGTTGCCCTTCATCATTTCCTCACTTTCACCTCGTTCCCCTCTTCACTCCCCCTTCTCCATGAGAAATGTGTCACTGTCCAGCATGTGGAGCGGTTGAGGTGCTTCCCTTAAGACCAGGCCGGGGTGGGGCAAGTTAGGGCGAGGCTCTGGCGTAGCACAAACACCAGCATTGGCTTGTTGGGCCGAATGGCCACATCCTCTGAAACTCACGTTTTAACTTTGTGGCGTTTTTTGTCGCAGCCGTGGAACGTGCCATTAGTTTCATGGGGATCCCAGACTTCCCTCTGCGCAGCACGGGGACGATCACTCGTGGGCGCTTGATTGGAATCGCCCTGGGGATCAGCGACGGCCGGCTGGAGTACTCGTGCATTCTAGAGGAAAGAGAAGAACGGGAGAGTTAGGTGGATCCGGGGAGACACAGCGAGCAGTGTCTGACGCAGATTCCATGTTTTGTCATGATAAATAAAATCAACAATGAGGGATGGGAAGAGATGAAAGGATGACATGGGCATGGAGGATTATTGGGGAGGGGTCTGCTGGAACATAGCGTTGAAGTTAGAATCAAACCAAGTGATCTTTTGGAGTGGCAGCACAGGGCTTAAAGGGGCCGAATGGCCTACTCTTGTTCCTTGTTTTTACAGACTGGTGAAATGAAAGAAATTTCACACAGGGAAATGTGAATGACTCTTCACAGTAGAAAAGATAATCTGGACTAGCAATCTTAAAGGTGGGGTGCAGGTACAGGGAGTGGGGGAGGGGGGGAAGGGGGAGAGGGGGGCCGAGAGGGGGAGAGAGAGAGCGGGGGAGGGGGGAGTGGGAGTGGGAGAGAGGGGGAAAGGGGTGGAGGTGGAGAGAGGAGGGGAGAGGTGGAAGAGAGAGGGAGAGAGAGAGAGAGAGGGGAGGGCGAGGGGGAGAGAGAGAGGGAGAGATACAGACAGGGTACATACACAGAGCATGACTGGACTCTTTGATAAATAAACATGAAATCCCGCTGTAAATGCTACACTAGATCATCATAAACTGGTCAGGCCCCGATTGCAAGCATTGTGTTCAATGCTGGGCTGGGTATGTTAGGGAGACTGTGAAGGCCCTGGAAAGGCCATCGGGAAGATTTACCGGGATGGGACCAGAGATGAGGGACTGTATTTAGCGATGGAGACTGGAGAAACTGGGATTGTCCTCCTTCGAGCAGAAGGTCAGACTGAATCAAGGTGCTCAAATTTATGGAGGGGTTTGAAAGATTGGATAAGGAGAAACATGTGTCAAGTGGCAGGCAGGTCAGTTAGAGAAGGGACACAGATTACTGTCACTGTCAGGGTAGGGGTCCAGGGGGTGGGGGGGTCTCTCTAAGTGGAAGCCTCCTCCTCCCAGTGAAGGGCAACAACTCACTGAGAGTAAATGGTTCAAGTGTCATTGAAGCCTCCATAATCCTGCCCCAAATCCACCACGCCTCAGTGAATATCATCCTTTTCACCTCTTCCCTTTCACATACACAGATAAAGCCATTCTATCATTTGAAACCTGTATCTAAAGTTCATTTCCCACCCTTTACTCCCTATCTCTCACCACCTTTAGCGAACAAAAAACATGTGTGTGCCTGTAACTGTGCATGTGTGCGCACGTTTGTGTGTGTGTGCGCGCGCACGTGTGTGTGTGCGTGTGCGCACGTGTGTGTGTGTGTGTGCGTGCGTGCGCACGTGTGTGTATGTGTATGTGAGATTGTGCATGCACGTGTGTGTTTATGTGTGCGTGCACGTGTGTGTGTGTGTGCGTGCGCGCGTGTGTGTGCACGTGTGTGTGTGTGTGCGTGCATGCACGTGTATGTGTGTATGTGTGCGTGCACGTGTGTGTGTGTGTGTGTGTGTGTGTGTGTGCGTGCAGGACGTGTGTGCATGCATGTGTGTGTGTCTCTGGCTCACTGTGTCTGTGTGAGAGCGAGTGAATGAGTGCGTTTGACTGGGAATATGTGCAAGTGTGCGCACTGGAGCCGGGGGTGGGGGGGGGGGGGGGGGGTGGGGTGGGGTCTCTCATGGGTCAGAATTTTAACATTCCATTCCCCAATCTTCAGGATTTCACTTTGGAATGATTCAGTTCTGCCCCTTCCTCCGGACTATATATCTGGACAGGTACATGGATGGGCAGGGAGCAAATGGACACAGACCGTTGGAAAATAGATGACAGGTTAGACAGAGGATCCTGATTGGTGCAGGCTTGCAGGGCCGAAGGGCCTGTTCCTGTGCTGTAGGTTTCTTTGTTCTTTGTTCTTTGACTCCCCTTCCAGGAGAAATATTGTCCTTTGAACACTGAGGAAATCCTGTAAACACTCATTTGAGCCTGTTTTCCCATTGAATCTGGAAAATGCCTGTGGAGAGAGGGGGACACAGTCGGCCCATGTGATGTGTGTACAGCTAACACTGAACAGGCCACGGTGTCCTCGCAACTGTCTTAACTCAAAAATCAGGAGTCTTCACCCATCAGGCAATTTACTACCAAAGGAACGGTAAGACTGACAAAGGAAAGAAGTGAGCGAAGCAACATTAAAGAGAAACTGCCAAAAGGAATCTTCCTCAGATGCATTTAGAAGGATCTGGAGTTTATTACACACAGTATGTCACATTCATTAAATTGAAACAGATACAGCTACGAACATCCAACGATGAACCGCACTGGCTGTTACATATCAGGCCGGAAGATTTCATAGCCACTTTTGCAAAATGCTGATAACAATTATCTTGATGTTGTCCTAGCAGCTTTCACCTAATTAGGTTAAAGAACAAAGAGAACAAAGAACAATATGGCATAGGAACAGGCCCTTCTGCCCTCCAAGCCTGCACCGACACAGTTTGCCCTTCCATACTAAAACTCTCTTCACTTACAGAGGGATCTGTATCCGTCTATCCCTCTCCTATCTATGTATTTGTTCAGGCATTTCCTGAACGCTGCTATTGTGTCGGCTTCCACCACCTCCTCTGGCAGTGCGTTCCAGGCACTCACCATCCTCTGCATGAAAAATGTGCCTCCTACAACTTCCCCCCTTGCATCTTGAGCCTGTGTCCCCTAGTAACTGACCCCTCCAACCTGGGGGAAAAATCCTCATACTTTCCACTCTATCTGTGTCGTTCACGATCTTATTAACTCCTATCAGGTCGCCCCTCGACCTTCTGCATTCCAGTGAAAACAAACCCAGTCTCTACAGCGTTTCTTCATTGTTAGAACTGTCCTTACCAGGCAACATCCTGGTAAACCTTTTCCATGCCCTCTCCAAAGCTCAACATCTCTGACACTCAGCCATTTGTTTATCAACATGGTGGATCTCAACAGGCTTCTAGAATATTCCACAGAAAGGAAATGGAGGAAAGCGGCTCGAGAATAAATCTTCTTGGAAAATGAATGGCACAATCAGTTACCAACTTGGAACTCCTATAATTCCACATGACTCAACGCCACACAAATAAACTACCCAAAAAGTCTCACTTTTAATTCTAAATATAGGAGGAAGTCAGTTCCCATCGGTATTATTGAGGCTGATAAAGAGATCCAACAACACTCAACAAATTTGACACCATCTGGGACAAAGGACCCACTTGATTGGCACCGCATCCACAAATATCCCACTCCCTCCACCACTGACGCTCAGTCGCAGCAGTGTCTACCAGTTACAAGATGCTCTGCAGAAACTCACCAAAGATCCTCAGACAGCACCTTCCAAACCCACGACCACTTCCACCTGGAAGGGTATGAACATATGGGAACACCACCACCTTCAAGCTCCCTTCCATGCCATTCACCATCCTGACTTGGAAATATATCGCCGTTCCTTCTTTGTCACAGGATCAAAATCCTGGAATTCCCTCCCTAGGGGCATTGTGGGTAAACAGTACATGGACTGCAGCGGTTCAAGATGGTAGTTCATCAATACTTTCTCAAATGCACCTGGGGATAGGCAAGAAATACTAACCCCACTAGTGATGCCAGGTCCATCAAATGAATGAAACAAAGATTTGGAGCTGGGATTGCAGCTTGCATACGAGATAAAGACAGTAGGTTGCCTCTACCTAAGGATACTCTACACTGATGACAGGATGAACATTTGAGAAAGCAGGGGATATTGTCCTGGAGATTACAGTCAGGCAGATGCCTCGATGAGGTTGTTTGTAAAGGTTGCAGAGACACAAAGCTTGGAACACCACCTAGATCCTCAGAGTTAACTACTATTCCTTCCTCAGCACTAGCCATCCCAGACTGACAATCTCAATTATTCACAACAATTGACCAGTTTGTGTTTATTCATTCACAGATTGAGGGCATTGCTGACCGCATCAGCATTTAATGCCCAATCTTAATACTCAGGACAGTTAGAATCAACCACATTGCTTTGGGTCTGGAGTCACGTGTAGGCCAGACCAGATATTCAAATCCCACCATCTGCTGTGGGAACCTGGGTCCCCAGGTCATTCCCTGGGCCTCTGGGTTAAGATTCCAGTAATGATACCACTAGGCCGTTGCCTCCCTGCCAGGTGCAGTGGGAGCAGTTCTTCATCCTGGGCTTTGTGACATGAGAGAGACTGGACAAATGATTCCTTCTGGGATTACACACGGGACCTCAAAATCATCCACCTGGATCTGAATCATCCTGACAGCAACTACTTGACAGGGAGGCTGGGACTGAGTAAGACATTGGCAGTTTCTATTATAAATATGGGCTTAAGAATTTTTACAAGTTTTCGGGGAGCTTTCTTTATTCCTGTGGACATTGAATGCGATGAAGGTTCAAAAGGACATTGAATGATTATTTGGGTAGAAATAGTGTCCATAGGAAATGCCGCTCATTCGAAGAGCCAGGAGAAGTGTGGTGGGCCAAATGAACTCCCTTCAGCACCAGAATAATTCTGTGGAAGTGTGACCAATGTCTCTTCTGTTGAACAGATTCAGATAACACTCAGGCCCCTCTAACCTGGAACACAAAATTTGTGACTCACTGACTAAATATAAGGAAGGGAAGATACATTTCACAATCTAACTCCTGCAGGGAGAATTGAAACAAATCAGACATTACCTCTCATAGAAATCGTCTCTGAAGTAATCATAATCAAAATCGTAGCTTGAGCTTGGAATTAGAAAAAGAGAGAGAAGAAAAATTAACAATGTTTACTGGAAAATGAGGATATAAACAGCTTTGCCAAATCTGTGCTTTAGTACAGATTAAAGAGGAAAATTTTATGTAATTGTTCATACCATACAGATTTTAATAAGAACCTGTCGGGCCTGAGGACACAAAATCCCAAATACAGAGCCTCCCGCAATCTCTGCTGCTTTGATATTTCTTCACATTCCATCTCTCCATGTTGTGATTCTCCGTCCTATCCCCAGCTACCTGTTCCTGGATGGAATGGTCAGCAGGATTTGGGTTGAATGTGAGAGCCGAGGTGTGGAGTAAAGGAACAGCACAATCCATCAATATTCTCAACGAGTTCCCAACAGGAGCCACGGGGCCCGATGGGCTGTAGGGCCTGTTTCTGTGCAGGGAATACAAGGGGCTGAGGTTTTACCCTCCCGGCAGGTGGTGGGATGGAGAACTAATGGAGGGGGTGGTAAGATTTCCCTGGAGAGAAACTCTCTGCCACCTTAATCGTCATGTTATGACCACTGGCGGTTTCGCCATTGTTTAGACAATCAACTAATGCCCAGTTACTAACCTCCCTCACCATCTCCCTCTCCACCAGAAGAAACACGTAACTACATCCCCAACTGGGATACCATTGGCAACCTGGCTGCTGGGTGGGGCTGGGGTTGGAGGAATGGTGGTTGGTCGGAGGGTGGTTGGGAGATGGGGGCTCCTGATTATCACAATCAAAGTATAGGTCAGCAGACGGTGGAGTCTGAAAGTCACACCAGAACCCCCTCCCAACCTCTGTCCACAAGCCCCACTCTGTACAAAGAAGAACAATAACCTTAACTCCTAAGACCATAAGCCCATAAGACATAGGAGTGGAAGTGAGGCCATTCGGCCCATCAAGACCACTCCGCCATTTAAATCATGGCTGATGGGCATTTCAACTCCATTTCCCTGCACTCTCCCCGTAGCACTTGATTCCTTCTGAGATCAAGAATTTATCGATCTCTGCCTTCAAGGCAGCCGACGTCCCGGCCTCGACTGTGCTCCATGGCAATTAATTCCACAAGCCCACCACTCTCTGGCTGAAGAAATGTCTCCTCATTTCCGTTTTAAATTTACCTCCTTTAATTTTAAGGCTGTGCCCACGGGTCCTAGTCTCCCTGCCCAATTGAAACAACTTCCTAGCGTCCACCCCTTCTAAGCCATACATTGTCTTGTAAGTTTCTATTAGATCTCCCCTCAACCTTCCAAACTCTAATGAGTACAATCCCAGGATCCTTAGCCATTCATCGTACGTTAAACCTACCATTCCAGGGATCATCCGTGTGAATCTCCACTGGACACGCTCCAGGGCCAATATGTCCTTCCTGAGGTGTGGGGCCCAAAATTGGACACAGTATTCTAAATGGGGACTAACTAGAGCTTTATAAAGTCTCAAACTCCTCACAGCTGGGATCTCCAAACGGGTTGGCCGCATTAGGAAGAGACATCATAGTTTTAGGCTCAGGGCCAGCTGACTTAAAACAGAGCTGAGGAGGAGTTATTTCTCTCAAAGGGTCATGAACCTGCAGAAACCACTATCACAGAGTGTGGTGGATGCCAGGACATTGAGGAAAATGTTACAAGGAGACAGACAGATTTTTTTAATAAGTAACAGGTCGAAGGGTTATGGACAGTGGGCAGGAAAGAGACGTTGAGGCTGAGCTGAGGGCACCTACAATTGTATGAAATGGAGCAATCTTGAGGGGCTGAATGGCCTACTCCTGTTCCTGGCTTTTCTGCTAGGACCCAGAAGCAGCTGGACTCTGATTGGGTGGCAGCCTCAGGTTACCTGGGTCACTAGTGCCGAGGCCTGTGATAGGGTGAGACACTGTCCATCAGACAACAATCAGTCCTGAATGAGCTGATTGGTGGGCAACAGGACCTGGTGTGGCTTCCTCTACATTGGGGAAACAAAGCAGAGGCTTGGGGACCGCTTTGCAGAGCACCTCCACTCAGTTCGCAATAAACAACTGCACCTCCCAGTCGCGAACCATTTCCACTCCCCCTCCCATTCTCTAGATGACATGTCCATCATGGGCCTCCTGCACTGCCACAATGATACCACCTGAAGGTTGCAGGAACAGCAACTCATATTCCGCTTGGGAACCCTGCAGCCCAATGGTATGAATGTGGACTTCACCAGGTTCAAAATCTCCCCTTCCCCTACTGCATCCCTAAACCAGCCCAGCTCTTCCCCTCCCCCCACTGCATCCCAAAACCAGTCCAACCTGTCTCTGCCTCCCTAACCGGTTCTTCCTCTCACCCATCCCTTCCTCCCACCCCAAGCCGCACCCCCATCTACCTACTAACCTCATCCCACCTCCTTGACCTGTCCGTCTTCCCTGGACTGACCTATCCCCTCCCTACCTCCCCACCTATACTCTCCTCTCCACCTATCTTCTTTTCTCTCCATCTTCGGTCCGCCTCCCCCTCTCTCCCTATTTATTCCAGAACCCTCACCCCATCCCCCTCTCTGATGAAGGGTCTAGGCCCGAAACGTCAGCTTTTGTGCTCCTCAGATGCTGCTGGGCCTGCTGTGTTCCTCCAGCCTCACACTTTGTTATCTCGGAGGGATGTCTCACTTGTTGGATTGACCATCATAACTGCCAATGAATACAAGCGTCACTAACCTGAAAACAAATATCATACATTCACACCCTGTCTAAGCCAAGAGTTACCAACCTCTGCAGTTTATATTAGTTACAAAATTAGCCAATTTGGGTTTTGAGCCCTTTGTGATTGGTGGACTGTACCTGTACAGAGCAGAGCTTGGTCTCTTCAGTCCTTTGGGTCTGTTGGGTTTGGGTTCTCCGGCCATATTAATATCTATGACAGGTTCGAATCAAACAAATAAAATCAGTGCAAACTTTCATCAACTCTTCATTAAACTAAAACAAAGAATTGTGGATGCTGGAGGTCTGAAACAGATTAGGAAAGGAATTACTGCTTCTTTCACTACTGAAGTTGAATCACACCTAGGGCTCGAAATAAAGAACACAGAACATAGAACATTACAGCACAGTGCAGGCCCTTCGGCCCTCGATGTTGTGCCGACCTGTCATACCAATCTCAAGCCCATCTAACCTACACTATTCCATGTTCGTCCATATGCTTGTCCAATGACGACTTAAATGTACCTAAAGTTGGCGAATGTACTATCGTTGCAGGCAAAGTGTTCCATTCCCTTACTACTCTCTGAGTAAAGAAACTACCTCTGACATCTGTCCTATATCTTTCACCCCTCAATTTAAAGCTGTGCCCCCTCGTGCTCGCCGTCACCATCCTAGGAAAAAGGCTCTCCCTATCCACCCTATCTAACCCTCTGATTATTTTTATATGTTTCAATTAAGTCACCTCTCAACCTTCTCTCTAATGAAAACAGCCTCAAGTCCCTCAGCCTTTCCTCCTAAGACCTTCCCTCCAGACCAGGCAACATCCTAGTAAATCTCCTCTGCACCTTTCCAAAGCTTCCTTCTTATAATGTAGTGACCAGAACTGTACACAATACTCCAAGTGCAGCCGCACCAGAGTTTTGTACAGCTGCAGCATAACCTCTTGGTTCCGGAACTCGATCCCTCTATTAATAAAAGCTAAAACACTGTATGCTTCTTAAATGTTAAATCTGTTTCTGTCTCCACAGATGTTGCCAGGCCTGCTGAGTTCCTCCAGCAATTTCTACATTTTGTTTGTTTCATTAACCCATTCCCTGGGTCATCTTCAGTCAGTCTTCCCTTCAATTCCCCACCCCACCCCCTGCCTTTATCTCTCCCCGCACCCCCCCACCCCCACCCCCGTCCTTTGTACCCCTTCCTTTCTCAAAATGGGTGGAGGTGGTTCCGGGGTTGATAGACACTCCTTGAGGGGTCTCTCACATTTTGTTCATGACCCTGAATCAGCTCCAGACTTCAGTATTCACTGATAAATCTTCCGTCAGCCTTGCCTTCCATACCATAGACAGATCGCGGGTTAAAGGTGATTCGATCACTATTAACATGCAGGATGGGAAAAAGTGCTAAAATAATGCAAGTTCTTCTCTTTAAAGATGGGACCAAGCAGTGAATAAATTCGAGCCTTCCTTTTCTGTTATTAATTGACAGACCACGCAGTTATATATAACCTTGACAAATTATTAGATTCGGTAACACTGCATGAAAAATGCCATGGGTTGGATTTTGCGCTCTGAGCCATAATGAGGGGGTGCACACCCTTGTCAGTGAATTTCTTGATTCTCTGATAGGATTTGGATATTCCCGTCTGGGTCAGCATTTAAGAACATTGGAACAGGAGTAGGCCATTCAGCCCCTCCAGCCTGTTCTGCCATTCAATGAGACCGTGGCTGATCTGTGGCCTAACTCCATCTACCTACCTTTGGCCCTTAATACCTCGGCCTAACAAAAAAAATCATCCATCTCCGATTTAAAATTAACAACTGATCCAACATTCATGGACATTTGTGGGAAAGAGTTCCAAACCTCTCCCACCCCATGTGTGTCGCAGAGCTTCCTAACATCCCTGCGGAATGGTCTGGCCCCAATTCTCAGACAATGCCCCTAGTTCTAGGCTCGCCAATCAGTGGAAATAGTTTATCTGCGTCTATGCTATGTTTTCCTGTTTATATTTTGAAGACTTTGGTCAGATCACCCCATAACTGAGACAAGTCCACAGAGGCTGCTATCCCATCACCAAGTCACCCTTTATTTACACATGGACTGTCCTTGATTACTGTACTGCCTCATAGAGTCAGGTACCAGAGTGTCAGTTTCTCTGATAGTTATCCTTTTTATGTGTCAGCCAGGGCTCCCTAATGGGACCAGATTAACAACCCCAATCAGGGAACTTTTATTCTGCGAGATAACAAGGTGTAGAGCTGGATGAACACAGCAGGCCAAGCAGCATCAGAGGAGCAGGAAGGCTGACGTTTCAGGTCTGGAGCTTTCTTCAGAAATGGGAGAGGGGAAGGGGATTCTGAAATAAATAGAGAGAAGGGAAGGTGGCGATAGAAGATGGATAAAGGAGCAGGTAGGTGGAGAGAAGACAGACAGGTCAAGGAGGTGGGTGCCACAACGATGCCACCCAAAAACTGGAGGAACAGCACCTCATATTCTTCCTGGGAAGCCTACAATCCAATGGTCTCAATGTGGGCTTTATGAGCTTCAAAATCTCCCCAGCCCCGGCCTCATCCCAAGACCAGCCCCCAGTCTCGTCCCTGCATCCTTGACCTGTCTGTCTTCTCTCCACCTATCCGCCTCCATTATCCACCTTCTATCATTGCCTGCCCCTCTCCCTATTTATTTCAGAGCCCCCTTCCCCTCCCTCATTTCTGAAGAAGGGTCTGGGCCCGAAATGTCAGCTTTCCTGCTCCCCTGATGCTGCTTGGCCTGCTGTGTTCATCCAGCTCTACACCGTGTTATCTCAGATTCTCCAGCATCTGCAGTTCCTGCCATCTCTGAGTGAATTATATTCTACGAGGTCCAGCTGGCTGACCTTGTTATAATTACAACTACGTCAGCCTTCTAAATTCTAGAGAAAACAGGCTTAATTTGTATAATCCCTCCTCACAATGTACCCCCTCCCCCCCCCCCCACCTTAGCCCTGGTATCATTCTTGTTAACCTACACTGTCTTGCCAAAGCCAATATATCCTTCCTGAAAGTTTCCACATCAGCTCTAACCAGGGTTTTGTGTATAATCACTGCATCTTTGTACTCCACTTCTCGAGCTATAAAGGCCAGCCCTCCATTAGATGCCATGATAATTTTCTGTGCCTGTCACTGCGGGCATGCCTGGGTCTTTAGGCTGGTAACCTGCCGTTTTATGAGTATTGTGGAAGGTTAATATGCTGTTCTCTTTCACCCAGGCACAGCTGGGAGTGGGCTCATGCCACACAATAACAGGAAGTCAGCGCGTGATTTTCCTATTGGAAACAAAATGCAGTGGGCTGTGTTTTGTGGGCTAATGTGACCTGGGCCTCCATTTCCGGAAAAATCCCTCCATTGTGCATCTCTGCTGGAAGTTGGAGGCTTGTGTTATTCAAAGTTTGCAACTCCCACTTTAGCACAATCTAACAGCCTTGGACTGGTCCGACAGCTATTACAGAGCTGATTAACAGTGTTTAACTGTGCTACCTTGTTACAGCTAATAGGCTGCAGCTGGGCCCTGGGGACATATCCTCAGTTTCCTAATTAGTTACGGTAGTGGAGTAACACTCAATAAAGTCATTATAAGGGGATAAGTCTTCCTTTCCTAAGGCATCCTCCAGTCTCAACAGCAGGTTCCTCAGATGTGGAATGAGGAATAAAATGCTTCAAGTAGAGACTGCAGGCTGTCAGCCGACAGAAATGTTCTAAAAAATGCGAAGCTGCATTAAAATCCATTCAGGAACAAAAGGCTATTCCTGGTAGATCATTGAGAAAGGAATCAATTCGCGGTTACCCAAATAAGACTTTCTAAGGAAGTGGGGCAGAATTATTTATTCAATAAAAGGGAATAGGAGGGGTCATTGTGGTAATGTCCCTAACTCTGAGCTGAGAGACCTGCATTCAGATCCCACCTGCTCCAGAGGTGAGCAATAACATCTCTGAGCAGGTTCATGAGAAAATAACTGAGACAGGGAATGGGATTGAGTGTCTGCCAGGGCTCTTGCTGGTGGGCAGGAGATGGTGCTAACATCAACAACAGCAGAGATACAGTGAAATGCACACCTCCACCACACTGTATTAGCACCATTACAATCACCCTGCCCATCCTCAAGGCTTTTCCCTGCACGTCTGATGCTTTGCAACTGCAACATCATGAAAAATCTTTTTTATTGAGAGGTTCCATCTCACAGAAAGCCAACCACCATCAAACAACCTGCTGCGAAAACTCTGCCCCTAATGTGGTAACTGTAAAAAATTCCACCAGAGCAGCTGAGTGTGTCTGTAACATTCTGAAACAATCAACCATTACAGTCATCACTTAAAGGTAAATTTATCCTTTCCACATTGTTGAAGGATCTATAAAATATTACAGGATACACTCCTACGCAAAAACCTAATCTATTTTACCTTGCACCACACCCTATCTGTACACCAAGCTTTGTTGAAATGTATCCATTAGTTTTTGAGAGATATTGTTTTGGATGTTCCAATGCGAGTTAGGATCGTTACTTCTGACCCAAATCATAGATTCTCCCAGGAATTTTCTGGCCACACTTACAGTGCAAGATCCACCACAACAGAAGGAGTCCGGAAAACCACACCAGCAGTTTGGGAATAACTAATCACTGGCAAAAGCCTCTCTCCTTTTTAGGCCAGTAGCTGTTGTATTCCAGGAACGGAGATGTCCAAAAGATCTCAAAGCCACCTTCCCCGCTCCAGAGGGAAGGCAAGCGTGTAGGCCGAGTGGGTTGGGGTGGTGTGTAAGTGGCTAGTGTACAGAATGTCAGGTTTATGAGGGGGTGGGCTGTCAACCAGAGGTACAGCTGGCCTGTAAGTGGGTGTCAGGAAGAATGGGTCAGGGGTCAATGAGAGGTCAGGCGTCCAAGGGCACATAGTGAGGTGATTATAGCCAGGGTGAATCCCGGATGGGGACTGGGCGCTATCATTAGCCAGGACTACAAGCTGATCCTGAGCCCTCTGACGCTCTCCTGACGGAATGATTAATCCAAGTGACGGCCAGCACCCCCGCTCCCCCCCACCCCACAACCCCAGAGTTTTTCCAAGGGTTCCACACACCCGGAAATCACCCTTTAGAAGTTCCAACTTGCCTCCACAGGATCACGACACCCACTTATCCCGGCTGTGTCTGGGCTTGGACTATCCAGAGACAAAATGGGAAAACGTTTACATCCAAGTAGATTAACAAATGGGCAAGGACATGAGGAAGGAGCACATTAATTCAGTCTGACAGTCCGAAGTTCAGGATTGACTTCAGCGAGATACCTCGGGGATGTGAGGACAAGCGGAGCACAGTGACTGAAGTTAACTTTCCTTCTTCATCTTGTTGTATTGCCCACAGGAATGTTTCAGAGAGGGGTGTAAAAGGGTTTCTGTCTTACTGTCTGGTCAGAGTGTGGGGAACTGGAGGTCATAGGGCTCACCCGTTTAAAAACAGAAATGAGGAACCAGATTTTTGCTCAGGGGTTGTGAATCTTTGGAATCCCTTCACAAAAGGCAGTAGGTGCAGAATCTTTCCATTATTTGAGGCGTGGGGAGATTTTTGATGGATAAGGGGATGAGACAGTCTCAGCCGTATGCGGGAATGCAGAGTTGAGGCTAAAATCAGATCAGCAACAACCTCATTGAATGGGGGCAGCAGGATAGAAGGCCGAGTGGCCTCGTGCTGCAGCTTGCCTGTACGTTCGTAGGGAGATAGAGGAATGAACCCAGCTCTGAAGAACTCCGAGCAAGTGCTGACTCTCGGGCGCGTTCTCCCTGAGATTCCCCGTTCAGTTGGTGAAAGCCCTTGCCCCTCCACACTGCGCCGGTGGTTCATGGTCTTACCGAGCGTCTGCCCAGCCAGCACGCGGCGATTCTCTCCGGCTACAGCCACGCGAGCCGTTCTCTCGTTGGTGTACTGAACGAAGGCGTAGCCCTTGTGCACTGAGCAGCCTACTACCTTGCCATACTGCCCAAAGATAGTCTCAACATCAGATTTCTTCACCACAGCTGTGTTGAGATTTCCAATAAAGACGCGAGAATTAATCGACCGAGGGTCATTTTTGTTGGTGATGTTACTGGTCTGAAGTTTGGTCGACATGCTTAGGTCCTGGAATTAGGAGAAAGATTAAAACATCATTGACCCAAGACAATCAAACACCTCTTCCTGCAACACAGCAGTGAGAAAGACACCGCAAAATGCTTTCATTTCATTCTCAGCGTGTGGGCATCGCTGGTCAGGCCAGCATTTCTCACCCATCCCTAACTGCCCAGAGAGCAGCTAATAGTCAACACATTACCGTGGGTCACATGGAAGCCAGCCCAGATTTCCTTCCAAAAGGAAGATCAGAGATCCAGACGGTTGCTTACGCCAAACAACAGCCTCCCCCCATCCCCTTTTTCTGATGAAGGGTCTAGGCCCGAAACATCAGCTTTTGTGCTCCTGAGATGCTGCTTGGCCTGCTGTGTTCATCCAGCTCCACACTTTGTTATCTCGGATTCTCCAGCATCTGCAGTTCCCATTATCTCTGATAACAATGCTCACCGTTTGGCCAGCTCTTCACCCAACATTTTACTGAATTCAAATTTCAATGTCTGCCCTGGTGGGAGTTGAACCCAAGTCCCAGGCAACGTTCAGCTGGGAATTCTGGAATGTTAGTTCAGAAACATTACCACTACACCACTGCCTCCACACGTCAGGATGGCCTGAGGGTTTGTTAGTCCATTTAAATCAATAGGAAGATAGTTACAATTCAGTTGGGAGAGGGATAGACTTGCTCTGGTTCAGAAGGAAGTGATTGAAACAGGGAGAAAACAGGAACAGGTTGTGCCATCAGCCATGATCGTATGGAATGATGGAGCTGGCTCAAGGGGCTGAATGGCCTGTTTTCGATGTTTTTAGGAAGGAGGCATTGGGGCACCTACCCCATTAGGTAGGGCAGCACTGTTTGGGCTTTTTGCAGGCTTTTTGGCTCATTCACAAGGCACAGTCATTGTTGGTTTGGCCAACATTTATAGGCCATCCCTAAACGCCCTGGAGGAGGCGCTGGTGAGCTGCTTTCTTGACCTGGGTTTGGTGTACACCCATAGTACTGTTTGGTAGGTACAGCCAGGATTTAGGCCTAGGATGGTGAGTGGCTTCGAGGGGAACTGCAGAGCATCTTGTAGATAGTACACACGGCTGTTACTGAGCGTCGGTGCTGGAGGGAGTGGATATTTGTGGATGTGGTGCCAATCAAGAGGCTGCTCTGTCCTGGATGGTGTCGAGCTTCTTCAGTGTTGTTGGCGTCACATGCATCCAGGCAAGAGGGGAGTATTCCATCCCAAGAAAGGATAAACTATGGATGCTTGGAATCTGAAATAGATTAACCAAAATTGCTCAAAATTCTCAGTGAGTCAGAGAACATCAGAGGAGAGAAATGGAAGTAACACTTCAGGTCGATGACCTTTCCTCAGAATTAAAGAAAAACTGAAATGTCAAACAAAAGAAATGTAAGAGTTTTAAAGTTGTATTTGCATTTATTTTATTACAGCAATACCAGATTGTTACCACCAGATGGCGGTGTCAGTCTGTCTCACACAGAAGCCCAGTTCAGTGTCATAACAAAGTGTAGAGCTGGATGAACACAGCAGGCCAAGCAGCATCAAAGGGGCAGGAAGGCTGACGTTTCAGGCCTAGACCCTTCTGCAGAAAAACAAAAAACATTTTTCTAAATAAGGGTCCAGGCCCGAAATGTCAGCTTTTGTGCTCCTAAGATGCTGCTTGACCTGCTGTGTTCATCCAGCTCCACACCTTGTTATCTCAGATTCTTCAGCATCTGCAGTTCCTGCTATCTCGGAATCAGTTCACTGTCAGGTCGCAGAGCCTTGAACTCTCAGTCTATCCATCACTGGGATTGTTCAGTCAGTCTCCATTTCAGAACAATTTCAAATCCATTCCTGTCTTTATTCAGTGACAGTTGGGTTGAAGCTGTGACATATTCACACATGAGTCACTTTGCACAACGCTTTTAGAATTTCTCACAGAAATCTAAGCTCACAGAGGTAATGGGGGGAGGGGGAGCTCAGCAACAGGGCTATGTGATAATGGGAACTGCAGATGCTGGAGAATCCGAGATAATGAAATGTGAGGCTGGATGAACACAGCAGGCCCAGCAGCATCTCAGGAGCACAAGAGCTGCTGCTGGGCCTGCTGTGTTCATCCAGCCTCACATTTCATTAACAAGGCTATGTGATGAGGTACAGGCAATGGGGAAGGGGCACTCAGGATATTCAAGATCCGATTCATTCACAGCAAGTCTAACAATCTCCTTCTTAGTCAAACTGCTTAAGGAAAGCTGATGCTGCTTCCTGCTGTTCGTCAAAACACTGTAATTCACCTAATTAAGGCAGTGCCCACTCCCTCAGCACTGACCCTCCGACAGTGCGGCGCTCCCTCAGCACTGACCCTCCGACAGTGCCCACTCCCTCAGCGCTGACCCTCCGACAGTACCCGCCCCCTCAGCACTGACCCTCCGACAGTGTGGCGCCCCCTCAGCACTGACCCTCCGACAGTGCGGCGCCCCCCCAGCACTGACCCTCCGACAGCGAGGCGCTCCCTCAGCACTGACCCTCCGACAGTGCGACGTTCCCTCAGCACTGACCCTCCGACAGTGCCCACTCCCTCAGCACTGACACTCCGACGGTGCCCACTCCTTCAGCACTGACCCTCCGACAGTGTGGCGCCCCCTCAGCACTGACCCTCCGACAGTGCAGCGCTCCCTCAGCACTGAACCTCTGACAATGTGGCGCTCCCTCAGCACTGGCCCTCCGCCAGCCCTCAGCACTGACCGTCGGGCAGTGCCCACTCCCTCAGCACTGACCCTCTGACAGTGCCCACTCCCTCAGCACTGACCCTCCGACAGTGCGGCGCTCCCTCAGTGCACTCGGTGGGTGCTTGTGTCCTGCAGTCGAACTGCAGGGACCTGTCGGGGCCAGTGGGGTGCATTCTAGTTCATTATTTAGTTCCTTCATCACCGGCTCTCCCTATCACTGTATCTCTGGTTCGATGCATCACCTGAGATTTCATCATAGGATCTTGAGCCAATCAGAAACGGAGCAAGAACTCAGCTCTCTGATTGGTCTTGTCATTCAGCCTTCCCTCCTGAATTTCTGATTGCCTCAACTGTTGAACACAACACTTTTATTCCCTGTCCCCCTGCCATTCTCCATAATCCCAGGCTGTGGGCACTGTGCCCATACTCCACTCATACCCACCCAACTCTGTGGGTAAAGACAACTCCTTTAAGATCCCATTTCTTTAAGAGTCAGCAAATGGCCTCGTGGCATTGTCGTTGGACTGTCACTCCAGCGATCCAGATAATGTTCTGGAGACTTGGGTTCAAATCCCATTGCACCTGCTGGTGGAATCTGAATTCGATAAAATATCTGGAATTAAGTGATGACCATGAATCGATTGTCAGGCAAAAGGAAAAACCCATCTGGTTCACTAATGTCCTTTAGGAAAGGAAGCTGCCATCCTTACCTGGTCTGGCCTACATGTGACTCTGACCCACAGCAATGTGGTTGGCTCTTAACTGCCCTCTAGGTAATTAGGGATGGGCAATAAATGCTGCCTGGCCAGTGATGCCCACATCCAGTGAGGAAATCATCCAATAAAGGAAAAATAAACTGTATTTCTCAGCGCCTGTTTAGTTTACATGGCCCTTATGTCTGCCAGCTCCCCCACACAACTGAAAGTAGCAGCAAGCCTATGCTGTCAAAGAGATTTATCACATTAAAATTAAACCCTCTGTATCAATGAATAGGCTGAGTGAGAGCACGGACTGAAATGTCGCCAGGTTTGCTGCCAATATAAAGCTAGGCAGGAACACAGCCTGTGAGCGGGATATTCTGCAAAGGGATATAGATAGATGTGTTGAGTGGGCAGAAATTTGGCAGATGGAGTACAATGTGCGAATGAATGAGGTAGTCCATTTCTGCAGCAAGAACAGGAGAACAAATTGCTGCTTGAAAGTGGTGGGGGGGGGGGCAGCAGAATGATGAGGCACGGAGGAATCAAACACAGAACAAGTGAGCTTGCAGTTGCACCAGTAATTAGGAGGAGGAATGGAAGGATGGCTTTTACTGCAAGGCAGCCTGGGAAAGGAACGATTCACTCGGAGCAGGGCGTTGCTGAGACTCCAGCCAGTGTGTTACAAACGGTGAATTCTTCTGGCTGAGGGAACAATCAGTGGCAGATACACTCAGCTCACTCCTGAAATCAGGCATCTGTCCCAAAGCAGAGCTAATGCTGACTACAGTTTAGGAGAATGGGAGGAAATCTTGACCAAATGTACATGATTCCGAGGAAGCTTAGCAGAATCAATACTGAGGAATGGTTTATCCAGAGGGACAATCTAGAATTAGGCAGAGTTTAAAAATAAGGTGCCTCCCATTTCACACAGAGATGAAAACGATGCCCTTGCCTAAGAGGGTTAGTAATTGTGAATTCTGTTCCACAGTCAGAAATAGAGGCTGAGTTACCGAATATATCTCACTCAGAAACAGACAGATGTTGGATTAGTGAAGGAGCAAAAGGATTTGGGAGTCATTCAGGAAAGTGATGTTAGATCTGACTGAATGGAGGAGGAGGAGGAGGAACATGGGGCCGAACGGCCTGCTCCTGCCCCATTTCAAGTAATCCCATGAGGGTGTCTAATACATCACACCCCATTTCTCCCTTTCCCTTGGGTAGCGAGCACATATCTTCCCACAGATCTGAGGCCTTCCATCCTGGCTCCCTGTAAAAGGTCACTGACCAGACAATGAAAAATCACAGCTTACAATGACAGCTGGAAGATAGATTGGATCCCTTGTGGTGCAATGGTAGTGTCCCTACCCCAGGACTGGGAGGCCTCGGTTCAAGTCCCACTCAAATCCAAGTAACATCTCTGAGCAGGTAAAAAAGGAAGATAAACTGTATTTTGATTGCAGAGAACAGACAGAGACTATTCCTGAGCTGGTGAAGAACTCAACAATTCTCTCTCTCTGTAACTTGTTCCCAGTTCCAAACTGTTCAATTACCTGAGTACAAATCACACAGTTGTTGGCAGGCATTGTTTACTGGCCACTAGTCCATAGACCAATCAGTAAAAGCTGCATCTGTGTACCCCCTTGGCTCTAAATCATCTTAAATTCAAACTTCAAATGCTCCTTGTTCAAAAGCACGAATCTAGCAATGAGTGTTTTCACAATCTATAGCCTCTCTGTCCCTTCTGCAAATCCTGCTCCTAGTTTCATGGTTACTATGGTAGGTTAGAGAATCTGAGATAGTTATTCTTGGAGCAAAGGACTACGAGAGGAGACCTGATGGGGTGGGGGAGGGTATTAGTGGACATAAGTAAGCTAGATAAGTAAAGTCATTCCTATTCGCTGTGGTCCAAGAATTAGAGAGACACAGATTTAAGGTTTTGGGTAGGAGGTGTAGGGAGGGGCATGGGGAAGTGATGTAATGACCGTCTATGAGGAGATTGGATGTGGAGGAGATCAAATGGAATCAGATGTCATGTGTAAAACCTTACAAAGGCTGAAGGGACAGGGTGGATCAATGAGGCACATTGGATTGGTCCACGGTGGAGCTAGTACATACAGGATGGGTTGAATGGCCCTATCCTGTGCAGCTCCGTGACTTCCGTAACTTTCCTCATCTTAAAATCCAGAGCTGGCTCTACTGCCATCCGTCCTTCATCCCTCACCTGCCACACCCTCTCAAGATTTTGCGAACATTCTCTCGCCCCAACTCAGCTTTTCCTTTTGCTCTGGGTGAAGGTTTCTAAACGTCCACTTTCGTGTCATCAACTCCCTTACCCCCACCACGTCCTCTCCAGAACGTGATCCTCGGGTGAAGAGAAATCCAATTCCTCCGAATCTCAGGGAGACAGCGCAACTTTTATTCTGCTACAAAACCAAATGGAAAGGCCGAGTTTGCAAAACAGTTCGGCCTTTCTCCATCTGCACTCACTCTCTGGGAATCCCAGGAGGAAAGTGATCTACAATCCTGGCCATAAGTTTGTGGGTCCGGATTGTAACGCAGTGTAGCTCAGCATTTTCTGGGAAATGGCTCAGAGACCAGAGATTTATTTTGTGGCATACGCAGAGCTAGGACTAAGAAATGGCTTTGTTGATCCTGCTCTCACTTATGTGAGCTTTTGTTGGATTGAGGTGAGAACCACTTCTGCCCAGCCACGTGTGCAGAAAAATCCAAACTTAGACTCAAACCTCTGGATGTTACCTTGATGCTCAGCTGCTTTGGCTTTCCCGCTCCATTCCTGTGAAGATAAACTCACCACTGTGCCACCAGACCATCAGGCTGCTCTCACTTGCAGAGGGACAACCTCGGGGTCACCACGCCTCAGACTGAGGGGACAGTCCTTCCTGGTAACCTCAGCCATTGCAGGAGCCGAACCCTCACCGTTAGCCTCACCATCACAAACCAGTCATCCAGCCAACTGATCTAACCTAAACCTTATGTCTGCACTATTCCTGTATCCCTTAGGGTCTCTAATATCTAGAAACCGACTGGTCTCTGCCTCAAATGTGCTCTGAGATGGAGCCTCCACAGGTCTCAGGGTAGACTCTGCAAAGATTCGCCCAGCCAGAAGCTTTCTCTACACAGATAGATCCCACAGGGAGCAAGGTGATGGTGGAGACATGGATTAAGAAGGACACATAGTGAATTCTCATAGTGTGAAGGCTTGGGTCAACGGAACTGGCAATGGATTGGAGGAGCACTGAGATTTTGGAGGCTAAAAGGAAGCTGCCGCGACTGGAACAATCAGAAGAGCCTCCCATCTCTGGGAAGCCCGGGAGGAGATTGCAGAGCCTTTGGCATTGATCTTTAACTCGTCATTGTCTACAGGAATAGTGCCAGATGACTGGAGGATAGCAAATGTGGTTCCCCTGTTCAAGAAGGGGAGTAGAGACAACCCTGGTAATTATAGACCAGTGAGCCTTACCTCAGTTGTTGGTAAAGAGTTGGATAAGGTTATAAGGGATAGGATTTATAATCATCTAGAAAAGAATAAATTGATTAGGGATAGTCAGCACAGTTTTGTGAAGGGAAGGTCGTGCCTCACAAACCTTATTAAGTTCTTGGAGAAGGTGACTAAACAGGTGGATGAGGGTAACGCTGTTGATGTGGTGCATGTGGATTTCAGTAAAGCATTTGATAAGGTTCCCCACGGCAGGCTATTGCATAAAATATGGGGGCATGGGATTGAGTGTGATTTAGCGGTTTGGATCAGAAGTTGGCTAGTTAGAAGAAGACAGAAGGCGGTGGTTGATGGGAAATGTTCATCTTGGAGTTCAGTTACTAGTGGTGTACCGCAAAGATCTGTTTTGGGGCCACTGCTGTTTGTCATTTTTATAAATGACCTGGATGAGGGCGTAGAAGAATGGGTTAGTAAATTTGCAGACGACACTAAGGTCGGTGGAGTTGTGGATAGTGACGAAGGATGTTGCAGGTTACAGAGAGACATAGATAAGCTGCAGAGCTGGGCTGAGAGGTGGCAAATGGAGTTTAATGCGGAAAAGTGTGAGGTACTTCACTTTGGAAGGAGTAACAGGAATACAGAATACTGGGCTAATGGTAAGATTCTTGGTAGTGTGGATGAGCAGAGAGATCTCGGTGTCCATGTGCGTAGATCCCTGAAAGTTGCCACCCAGGTCGATAGGGTTGTTAAGAAGGCGTATGGTGTGTTAGATTTTATTGGTAGAGGGATTGAGTTTCGGAGCCATGAGGCCATGTTGCAGCTGTACAAAACTCTGGTGTGGCCGCACTTGGAGTATTGCGTGCAGTTCTGGTCGCCGCATTATAGGAATGTGGAAGCATTGGAAAGGGTGCAGAGGAGACTTACTGGGATGTTGTCTGGAATGGAGGGAAGGTCTTATGAGGAGACGCTGAGGGACTTGAGGCTGTCTTCATTAGATAGAAGAAGGTTAAGAGGCAACTTAATAGAGACATACAAGATGATCAGAGGATTAGATAGGATGGGCAGTGAGAGCCTTTTTCTTCAGATAGTAATGGCTAGCACGAGGGGACACAGCTTTAAATTGAGGGTTGATAGATATAGGACAGATGTCAGAGGTAGGTTCTTTACTCAGAGAGTAGTAAGGGTGTGGAATGCCCTGCCTGCAACAGTAGTAGACTCACCAAGTTGAAGGGCATTTAAATGGCCATTGGATAAACATATGGATGATAATGGAATAGTGTCGGTTAGATGGGCTTCAGATTGGTTTCACAGGTCAGCGCAACATCGAGGGCCGAAGGGCCTGTACTGCGCTGTAGTGTTCTGTGTTCAGTCTCCACCAGGTCACGGCCTAACATGAGGCCTGAAAGCAGGGACTGACACAGACCATCATATGGTCATAGAGTTATAGATGTGATACACACTATACCGGGTCAAACAACGACAACATTTAAAATAATAATAAAAATATGGTTAAAAAAATAACACCGGCCTGTCAAATCCTGATAAATGCCCTCATTTGTCAAGAACCTTTTTTCATGTTTGAGTCAGGATTATAGCTGAAACAGACACTTTCAGGCTGTAAGATGAAAGAGCTAATTTGCAAGTCCCTGTACAGCAGACCAATCAATCATCCACTTAGCAACACAATTAAACACATGAAAACAAAATCCTGAAGTAATCGCTCATCAAAACAGATACTTTACACAAATCAATATATTTTTCCAAGGGCCCAGGCAGTCGAATTTGTGTAGTACACAAATGTTAGGAAAGATGGGCACCTCAACAGGAGGGTCCCCTCAACAGGATCGTCTCTTAAACTGAGGTCCCCCTCAATGTCAGGGTCCCCTCAACGCGAGGGTCTATCAACATGAAGGTCCTTCAATGCGAGGGTCCCCTCAACACAAGGGTCTATCAACATGAAGGTCCATCAACATGAAGGTCCCTCAACGCGAGGGTCCCCTCAATGCGAGGGTCTAGCAACACGAAGGTCCTTCAGCGCGAGGGTCCCCTCATTAGGATCGTCTCTTAAACTGAGGGCTCCTTCAATGTCAGGGTCCCCTCAACGCGAGGGTCTATCAACACGAAGGTTCCTCAACGCGAGGGTCCCCTCAACGCAAGGGTCTATCAACATGAAGGTCCCTTACAGTGAGGGTCCACTCAACGCGAGGGCCACTTAAACTGAGGGTCCCTCAATGTCAGGGTCCACTCAATACAGGGTCCTCACAAAAACAGCCACTGTGTCAAAAGGATTTCCCCATCACAAAGTGGTCGCTGATGAGTGCTGAGCTCTCACAGTGCTGCCCATTCTGGGACAGGCTAATGGGGGAGGTGGGCTCTTACCTGCTGGCTGCAGAGCTCAGGGTCACCTCTATTAGGGAAGGTGCATCATTCAGGCACTTCCCTGGACAGTGGTGAGCCTTCCCATGGGGTCTAAGGTGGTATCTATCACCCACACATTGCTGACCTCCTCTCCATGGAGACAGTTTGAAGGTCGTTTTCCCCGCAGTTGGGGGGAGGGGGGGGGGGAGGGAATTAAAATGAGGGGTCATAGGTTTAAGGTGGGAGGAGAAAGGTTTAAAAGGGATCTGAGGGGTAACTTTTTCATGCAGAGGGTGGCGCGTGTATGGAATGACCTGCCAGAGGAAGTGTTGGAGGCTGATACAAGGACAACATTTAACAGGTAAATGGATGGTACATGCATAGGAAGGGTTTGGGGGGAAATGGGCGAAATGCTGGGCAATGGGACCAGGTCAGATTGGGATGTGTAATCGGTGCAGATGGGTTGGAGCGAAGGGTCTGTTTCTGTGCTGTATGACTAGGAATCTATAACTCTATGACTGTCTGTATCAGTCCCTACAGACCTCACCCACTCTCTGACACCTCACTCCACAAGTAACTCTACGAATTAATGGCAGAATCACAAGCACAGCTCCTTGCTGACCAGACTGCACTGCATTCTGAAACAGGGACAAGAGTCCAAATATCCAAGGAGCTGACATTTCACAGCCCATGTGACCAAAAACTAACAACTGAAGGAGGAGTGAGGCTCTGAAAGCCTGTGTTTTCAAATAAACCTGTTGGGCTATAGCCTGGCGTCATGTGATCTAAGAATTTGTAAATATTCCCGACTGATCCGAACTACATCAGCATCTTCCAAAGGGCTGGGTGTGAGTGAGTGGCCACTGAAATGAAGTGCTGACTGATCACATTCCTCTGTCTGTCCTTCAGCTGCTAATCTCTGACTCTGGCAGCTCACACGAGCTTGCGGCTGGATTCAGAGCTGACAAGGGCAGCTGACACCAGGGAAAGGATTCCAACAGGAATTGTTCAGCAGGCAGGGCACCCTCTCTACCCCTCCCAAAACACACTGCACTGTGTCAAGGTCTCCACTCAGGCTCTCTAATGGGGCCAGCGAATAGGGATCGGGATTTCAGAGGAATGTGCAGTTGTACAGGAATGAGAGCCCAGGGCTCTGCACTACACAAAACGCAGAGGAGCTGGTGCTCTGATACACAATGCAACATGTTCTAAAGTGCCAGGTGCTATTGCAATGTAGGAAACAAGGGAGCCAAGCTGTGCACTGTAAGATCCCACAAAGAACCCTGTGAGATAATGACTTGGTAATTCAGTGACAGGAGAGTGATAAAGGTTGATCAGGTCATCAGAAGCTTCTCTTTTCCTCAAACAGTGCCAGGACATCCTTAATATCCACCCAAAGGGAAAAGGGAGCATTCAATTAACGTGAAAGAAGAATGGGCAAATCACAGGAAATAAGGAATCAGAAAGATGCAGAAGAAACTGTTCTGAGCATCAGCTGCTCTCTCTGTTTATTCTCCCTGTTTACTCTCTCTCTCTGCTCTCTTTCTCACCAGTTCTCTCTGTCTCTCTAATGAGCAAACTTTATAGCTCTGAAGAAGAGTCCTGACCCAAAACATCAACTCTCCAGCTCCTCTGTTGCTGCCTGGCCTGCTGTGTTCCTCCAGCTCCACATGCGTTATCTCTGACTCCAGCATCAGCAGTTCCTACTATCTCTTTATGACTCCTTTGTGTTCGATTTCAGATTGCTGATACTAGATTGTCGGAAATTCTGCACCGTGAGGGAGATGGAAAATTGGAAACAGTTATGTATCAGGACAGGTGGAGTTGGCTCAGAAAAGCACTCTAACTTTAATCTCTGCCTAAAAAGTGATTTGGGGCCAATTTTAAGTCAAACAATCTGGAATAAACAGATTTCAATAGTATGGAATCACTCACCAAACCCTGATACAGGGTTCCCTCCAAGCACCAGCTCAGACAGGGTCCTTGCCTATTCTCAGCAGGAAGCCCCCTGTAATGATGAACTCGATGGGCTGAATGGCACCTTTAGCTCTGATTTAACACCATCAGAAATTGGAACAGGAGCAGGCCAATCAGCCCCTCCAATAGGACCATGGCTGATCTGATATTCCACATGTTAACTTTCCTGCCCTTTCCCGGTAACATCCGATTCCCTGACTGATCAAGAATCTCTCTACCTCAGCTGTAAATATACACAAGGACTCTATGGATACACGGTTCTCTCTGGCAAAGAGTCTCAAAGACTCTCAACCCTCCGAGAGAAGAAATACTTCCTCATCTCAGTCTTATACTGGTGCCCCTTTATTCCGAGACTATGTCTGGCTCTAGACTGTCCCGTGGCGGGGGTGGAAACATCCTCTCAGCATTGACCCAGGCAAGTGTACACAGCCTCTATAGTAGTTAGAAAAGATGGATCAATGCCCATAGAGTTTAAAAGCATGAAAGAAGCTTAACTCGGAAAGCAAGAGAGTTCCAGGAAATGGAGAAAGGGCAGAGAGAGGATTGTAATTGTGTCGTAGCTAAAATTGAAACAAAGAGCTGCGGACGTTGAAAATCAAAACCAAAAACAGAAGGAGCTCAGCAGGTGGGGCAGCAAAGTTAATGCCTAGTGAAGGTTCACCAGGCTGATTCTGGGGATGGCAGGTCTGATGTGTGAGGAGAGACTGACTAGGCTGGGATTATTTTCACTGGAGCTCAGATGAATGAGGAGGGTATTTCAGAGAGATTTACAAAATTCTAACTGGGCTGGACAGGGTAGATGCAGGGAGGATGTTCCCGATGGTGAGTGTCTCCAGAACGAGGCTTCACTGATGAGGATTCAGGGTAGACCATTTACGACGGAGATGAGGAGGCATTCCTTCATCCAAAGAGTGGTGAGTCTGTGGAAATCATTACCACAAGAAGTAGTTGATGCCAAAACATTGAATGTATTCAAGAGGCGACTGGATACAGCACTTGGGGAGAATGGGATCGAAGGTTATGGGCAGGAAGCAGGATTAGGCTATTGAGTTGGACGATCAGCCACTATCACAAAGAATGATGGAGCGGGCTTGAAGGGCTGAATGGCCTCCTCCTGCTCCTGTCTTCTATGTTTCTGTGACAGTTACCTTCCCTCAGAACTGACTGTAACTGGGTTGGTATTAATGCTGCCATTAGGCTGGAGGGTGGGGGTTGTGTGCAGGGACGAGAAGGAAATATTGGGTGAAGATGGAGCCCAGAAAGCGAGAGAAGAACAGTTGGACAGACAAAGGATTGGCTGAAGATCAGCCTGGGGGGAATGAGCAGCTCCCAATGCGGACCATTAGTGGTTGCTAATGTGCCCAAGTGATGACGAGGCTTGGGGTGTGTGAGGGCTGGCGTAAGGACATGGGAGAAGTTGCTGAAGGCCTAAAATAAAACCTGACATTGAGATCAGAAGGTTGGAGGGTCCCCAAGCAGAAAATGAGGTGTTCTTCCAGCTTGCACTGAGCTTGGCTGGAATACTGCAGCAAGCCTGATATAGAGATGTTGCCCCAGGAACAGGGTGTAGTGTTGAAGTGGCAGGGAACTGGAAGCTTGGGATCCCTTTGTGACAGACCATAGGTATTCTGTTGCAGTGGCCACCCAGTCTCCATTTCATCTGCCCAGTGTAGAGGAGGTAGTGGTAGTTCATACTGTCATAGCAGGCACAGTGGGCCAGAAGAGGATCCCCCTCGTTCTCACACACAACCCCACCAACCTCCAGATACAACGCATCATCCTCCGACACTTCCGCCAACTACAATCCGACCCCACCACCCAAGACATTTTTCCATCCCCACCCTTGTCTGCCTTCTGGAGAGACCACTCTCTCCATGACTCCCTTGTTCGCTCCACACTGCCCTCCAACCCCACCACACCCGGCACCTTCCCCTGCAACCGCAGGAAATGCTACTCTTGCCCTCACACCTCCTCCCTCACCCCTATCCTAGGCCCCAAGATGACATTCCACATTAAGCAGAGGTTCACCTGCACATCTGCCAATGTGGTATACTGCATCCACTGTACCCGGTGTGGCTTCCTCTACATTGGGGAAACCAAGCGGAGGCTTGGGAACCGCTTTGCAGAACACCTCCGCTCGGTTCGCAATAAACAACTGCACCTCCCAGTCGCAAACCATTTCCACTCCCCCTCCCATTCTTTAGATGACATGTCTGTCATGGGCCTCCTGCAGTGCCACAATGATGCCACCCGAAGGTTGCAGGAACAGCAACTCATATTCCGCTTGGGAACCCTGCAGCCCAATGGTATCAATGTGGACTTCACCAGTTTCAAAATCTCCCCTTCCCCCACCGCATCCCTAAACCAGCCCAGTTCCTCCCCTCCCCCCACTGAATCCCAAAACCAGTCCAACCTGTCTCTGCCTCCCTAACCTGTTCTTCCTCTCACCCATCCCTTCCCCCCACCCCAAGCCGCACCCCCATCTACCTACTAACCTCATCCCACCTCCTTGACCTGTCCGTCCTCCCTGGACTGACCTATCCCCTCCCTACCTCCCCACCTATACTCTCTCCACCTGTCTCCTTTTCTCTCCATCTTCGGTCCGCCTCCCCCTCTCTCCCTATTTATTCCAGAACCCTCACCCCATCCCCCTCTCTGATGAAGGGTCTGGGCCCGAAACGTCAGCTTTTGTGCTCCTGAGATGCTGCTTGGCCTGCTGTGTTCATCCAGCCTCACATTTTATGAATGGAATCACACATCTCAGGAAGGAGGCCAGTAGACAGGTCCCACAATGAGCTCAATGGGCTGAATGGCACCTCATTCCCATTCTGTACTGCGGAATCCTGCAGAGCTGATCCACTTGTCCTCTTCAGCAATGCGACATTTCAGCATTCTTAAATTATTAAAATATGTACACATGTTATTACTGGAAGGATATCTGAAGGCAGCAACAAGTGTGCCAGACACCAAGTTCCCACTGGGCACTCACTGTAGGAGTCTGTTCTGACAAGTCATTGATATGACAGATTAGTTCCTTTGCCAGAGGAAATACTTTTTTTTAATTGATACCTTTTTACCAAACGTGGCCAATCACCAAGTTGCTTAAACTGCTGAACGGGCGAATGAGTTATAATGCAGAAATGAACCACCAAATGTGTAAAGCTATCTTGAGACTCCCAGGACAGCTCTGAAACGACCCACAGCCAATAATAAATTAAACCCAATGTCGATACATCTTCTCTAACCGTGGAGTCTTCAACCATGTGTTAGTTTAGAATTTAATGGGAGCAATAGATCACAGAGTGTGGACTCTGCTGAGTAAAGTGGAAACTGAGAGTCCCCAGGCAGCTCTTCTGACCCAACCCCCCCAGGCAGTTGTAACACAGAACAACTCATTAAGACTGGTATCATTTTCTCCCTATCTCTCTGCAGGCCATATAATTTATTATTTAAAATGATCAAGCATAAAATCTTAATTATAAATCCAATTAGTTGAATTGCATAGCATTCCTTTAAAAATCGCTTTGATGGAAGGGATACTTTTAAACACTTTAACCATTCATTTATAAATGTTCACATTTTTTTAAGAAGTAAAATCGGATTTCTCCTTTTGCATTTCAGTAATTTGCATTTGTACAGCGCCTTCACAGCTAATGAAGTACAGTTGCTATTATAATGCAGGAAACAAAGGAAGCAATTTGCACGCAGTAAGCTCCTGCAAATAGCAATTACCAGATGATTTGTTTTTAAAACGGTATTTCTTGAGGGATAAATATTCACTGTGATACTGGGGAGGATGTCCCACTAGGGGGTGAGGGCCTAGTGACATTATTGCTGGACTGTTCATCCAGAAACCCTCTGGGGTCCTGGGTTTGAATCCTTCCACGGCAGATGGTGGAATTTGAATTCAATAAAATATCTGGAGTTAAGAATCTAATCACCATAGAATCCCTACAGTGTGGAAATAGGCCATTTGGCCCAACAAGTCCACACTGGCCCTTCTGAAGAGCATCCCACCCAGACCCATTCCCCTAGCCCTGCATTTCCCCATGTCTAACCTAAACATCCCCTTAAACACTACGGGCAATTTAGCATGGCCAATCCACCAAACCTGCACATCTTTGGACTGTGGGAGGAAACCTGAGCACCCGGAGGAAACCCACGCAGACATGGGGAGAATGTGCAAACTCCACACAGTCACCTGAGGGTGGAATTGAACCCGGGTCCCTGGCACCATGAGGAAGCAGTGGTAACCACTGAGCCACTGTGCCACCCCCATGAGTCTGTTGTTGGAAAAACCCACCTGGTTCACTAACGTCCTTCAGGGAAGGAAACTGCCATCCTTACTGGTCTGGCCTACATGTGGCTCCAGATCCATAGCAATGTGGTTGACACTGAACTGCCCTCTGAGTGATTAGAGATGGGCAATAAATGCTGCCCGGCCAGTGACACCCTCATCCTGTGAATGAATGAAGGGACTATCTCTCTCCCATCCCCTCCACTGAGCCTGGTTATTCTTTAAGTGGTGGCCATGAGATGTTGACACCAGGTTCTGAGGGCAGCTAAGAGCCTTGGTTCAACACCTGATGAGAAAGAGTGGACCGTGGACAGTGCTGCACTCCTGCAGGGTTATCCTAAGGTATTTGATCTGAAAAATGAGCCAGCAAGGTGTAGAGCTGGATGAACACAGCAGGCCAAGCAGCATCAGAGGAGCAGGAAGGCTGACGTTTTGGGTGTGGACTCTTCTCCAGAAAAAAACGGCCGGCTTTGTTCATCCAGCTCCACACCTTGTTATCTCAGATTGTCCAGCATCGGCAGTTCCCACTGACTTTGGTCTGAAAGAGACTTGGACCCACCATCCCGTCCATGGAATCTGCCCTAACACTTCATGATGATGAGAAGGGTCTAGGCCCGAAACGTCAGCCTTCCTGCTCCTCTGATGCTGCTTGGCCTGCTGTGTTCATCCAGCTCTACACTTTGTTACTTCATGATGATGTATGTTCACAACACTAGGAACTAGTTGGACAATCTAGGACCGGGTGCAGTGATAATGGGAACTGCGGATGCTGGAGAATCCAAGATAACAAAGTGTGGAGCTGGATGAACACAGCAGGCCAAGCATTTGTGCTCCTGAGATGCTGCTTGGCCTGCTGTGTTCATCCAGCTCCACATTTTGTTATCTAGGACCGGGTGCAGGTCATTGAGCCTTCCCTACCGTTCAATACCATCAGGCAGCTCAAATACTTCAGTACCCAGCCCACTCCCATAACTCTATACACCACTGCCAATGCAAAATCTATCAATCTCTACCTTAAACATACT